>NW_027258034.1:172500-197364 GCF_045791955.1 Oncorhynchus clarkii lewisi
CCATATACTGGAGGGTTCTAAACGGAGAATTTACTCACCATATACTTGAGGGTTCTAAACAGAATTTACTCACCATATACTGGAGGATTCTAAATGGAATTTACTCACCATATACTGGAGGGTTCTAAACGGAATTTACTCACCATGTACTGGAGGGTTCTAAACAGAATTTACTCACCATATACTGGAGGATTCCAAACAGAATTTAGTCACCATATACTGGAGGGGTCTAAACGGAATTTAGTCACCATATACTTGAGGGTTCCAAAAGGAATTTACTCACCATATACCGGAGGGTTCTAAAATGGAATTTACTCACCACATACTGGACGGTTCTAAACGGAATTTACTCACCATATACCTGAGGGTTCTAAACGGAATTTACTCACCATATACTGGAGGGTTCTAAACGGAATTTACTCTCCATATACTGGAGGGTTCTAAACGAAATTTACTCACCATTTACTTGAAGGTTCTAAACGGAATTTACTCACCATATACTTGAGGGTTCTAAACAGAATTTACTCACCATATACTGAAGGATTCTAAATGGAATTTACTCAACATTTACTTGAGGGTTCTAAACGGAATTTACTCACCATATACTTGAGGGTTCTAAACAGAATTTACTCACCATATACTGGAGGATTCTAAATGGAATTTACTCACCATATACTGGAGGTTTCTAAACGGAATTTACTCACCATGTACTGGAGGGTTCTAAACAGAATTTACTCACCATATACTGGAGGGTTCCAAACAGAATTTAGTCACCATATACTGGAGGGATCTAAACGGAATTTAGTCACCATATACTTGAGGGTTCCAAACGGAATTTACTCACCATATACCGGAGGGTTCTAAAATGGAATTTACTGACCACACACTGGACGGTTCTAAACGGAATTTACTCACCATATACCTGAGGGTTCTAAACGGAATTTACTCACCATATACTGGAGGGTTCTAAACGGAATTTACTCACCATATACTGGAGGATTCTAAACGGAATTTACTCACCATATACTGGAGGGTTCTAAACGGAATTTACTCACCATATACTGGAGGGTTCTAAACGGAATTTACTCACCATATACTGGAGGATTCTAAACAGAATTTACTCACCATATACTGGAGGGTTCTAAACAGAATTTACTCACCATATACTGGAGGATTCTAAACAGAATTTAGTCACCATATACTGGAGGGATCTAAACGGAATTTAGTCACCATATACTTGAGGGTTCCAAACGGAATTTACTCACCATATACTGGAGGATTCTAAACGGAATTTACTCACCATATACTGGAGGGTTCTAAACGGAATTTACTCACCATATACTGGAGGGTTCTAAACGGAATTTACTCACCATATACTGGAGGGTTCTAAATGGAATTTACTCACCACATACTGGAGGGTTCTAAACTGAATTTACTCACCATATACTGGAGGGTTCTAAATGGAATTTACTCACCATATACTTGAGGGTTCTAAACCGAATTTACTCACCATATACTGGAGGATTCTAAACAGAATTTACTCACCATATACTGGAGGGTTCTAAATGGAATTTACTCACCATATACTTGAGGGTTCTAAACAGAATTTACTCACCATATACTGGAGGATTCTAAACGGCATTTACTCACCATATAATGGGGGATTCTAAACAGAATTTACTCACCATATACTGGAGGGTTCTAAACGGAATTTACTCACCATATACTTGAGAGTTCTAAACGGAATTTACTCACCATATACCTGAGGGTTCTAAACGGAATTTACTCACCATATACTGGAGGGTTCTAAATGGAATTTACTCACCATATACGGGAGGGTTCTAAACGGAATTTACTCACCATATACTGGAGGGTTCTAAACGGAATTTACTCACCACATACTGGAGGGTTCTAAACTGAATTTACTCACCATATACTGGCGGGTTCTAAATGGAATTTACTCACCATATACTTGAGGGTTCTAAACCGAATTTACTCACCATATACTGGAGGATTCTAAACAGAATTTACTCACCATATTCTGGAGGGTTCTAAACAGAATTTACTCACCATATACTGGAGGGTTCTAAATGGAATTTACTCACCATATACTTGAGGGTTCTAAACCGAATTTACTCACCATATACTGGAGGATTCTAAACAGAATTTACTCACCATATACTGGAGGGTTCTAAACAGAATTTAGTCACCATATACTTGAGGGTTCTAAACAGAATTTACTCACCATATACTGGAGGTTTCTAAACGGCATTTACTCACCATATAATGGGGGATTCTAAACAGAATTTACTCACCATATACTGGAGGGTTCTAAACGGAATTTACTCACCATATACTTGAGAGTTCTAAACGGAATTTACTCACCATATACCTGAGGGTTCTAAATGGAATTTACTCACCATATACTGGAGGGTTCTAAACGGAATTTACTCACCATATACGGGAGGGTTCTAAACGGAATTTACTCACCATATACTGGAGGGTTCTAAACGGAATTTACTCACCATATACTGGAGGGTTCTAAACAGAATTTACTCACCATATACTGGAGGGTTCTAAACGGAATTTACTCACCATATACTGGAGGGTTCTAAACGGAATTTACTCACCATATACTGGAGGGTTCTAAATGGAATTTACTCACCATATACTTGAGGGTTCTAAACGGAATTTACTCACCATATACTGGAGGATTCTAAACAGAATTTACTAACCATATACTGGAGGATTCTAAACAGAATTTACTCACCATATACTGGAGGAATCTAAACATAATTTACTCACCATATACTTGAAGGTTCTAAACGGAATTTACTCACCATATACTGTAGGATTCTAAATGGAATTTAGTCACCATATACTGGAGGGTTCTAAACTGAATTTACTCACCATATACTGGAGGGTTCTAAACGGAATTAACTCACCATATACTGGAGGGTTCTAAACAGAATTTAGTCACCATATACTTAGAGGGTTCTAAATGGAATTTACTCACCATATACTGGAGGGTTCTGAACGGAATTTACTCACCATATACTGGAGGGTTGTAAACGGAATTTACTCACCATATACTGGAGGATTCTAAACAGAATTTACTCACCATATACTGGAAGATTCTAAACGGAATTTACTCACCATATACTGGAGGGTTCTATACGGAATTTACTCACCATATACTGGAGGGTTCTAAACATAATTTACTCACCATATACTGGAGGAATCTAAACCTAATTTACTCACCATATACTTGAGGGTTCTAAACGGAATTTACTCACCATATACTGTAGGATTCTAAATGGAATTTACTCACCATATACTGGAGGGTTCTAAACGGAATTTACTCACCATATACTGGAGGGTTCTAAACGGAATTTACTCACCATATACTGGAGGGTTCTAAACGGAATTTACTCACCATATACTGGAGGGTTCTAAACGGAATTTACTCACCATATACTGGAGGGTTCTAAATGGAATTTACTCACCACATACTGGAGTGTTCTAAACTGAATTTACTCACCATATACTGGAGGGTTCTAAATGGAATTTACTCACCATATACTTGAGGGTTCTAAACGGAATTTACTCACCATATACTGGAGGATTCTAAACGGAATTTACTCACCATATACTTGAGGGTTCTAAACGGAATTTACTCACCATATACTGTAGGATTCTAAATGGAATTTACTCACCATATACTGGAGGGTTCTAAACTGAATTTACTCACCATATACTGGAGGGTTCTAAACGGAATTAACTCACCATATACTGGAGGGTTCTAAACAGAATTTAGTCACCATATACTGGAGGGTTCTAAATGGAATTTACTCACCATATACTGGAGGGTTCTAAACGGAATTTACTCACCATATACTGGAGGGTTGTAAACGGAATTTACTCACCATATACTGGAGGATTCTAAACAGAATTTACTCACCATATACTGGAAGATTCTAAACGGAATTTACTCACCATATACTGGAGGGTTCTATACGGAATTTACTCACCATATACTGGAGGGTTCTAAACAGAATTTACTCACGATACACTGGAGGGTTCTAAACAGTATTTACTCACCATATACTGGAGGGTTCTAAATAGAATTCACTCACCATATACTGGAGGATTCAAAATGGAATTTACTCACCATATACTGGAGGGTTCTAAATGGAATTTACTCACCATATACTGGAGGGTTCTAAACGGAATTTACTCACCATTTAGAATATGTACAAATTCCAGGTAGAACCCTCCAGTATATGGTGAGTACATTCCATTTGGACTATGTACAGGTATCAACTGTGGGTTCATTAAGCTACAGCCAGGTAAGAGAACAGTACCCTGGCATTAACTGTGTGTTCATTAAGCTACAGCCAGGTAAGAGAACAGTACCCTGGTATTAACTGTGGCTTCATTAAGCTATAGCCAGGTAAGAGAACAGTACCCCTATATTAACTGTGAGTTCATTAAGCTACTGCCAGGTAAGAGAACAGTACCCTGGTATTAACTGTGGGTTCATTAAGCTACAGTCAGGTAAGAGAACAGTACCCTGGTATTAACAGTGGCTTCATTACAGCCAGGTAAGAGAACAGTACCCTGGTTTTAACTGTGGCTTCATTAAGCTACAGCCAGGTAAGAGAACAGTACCCTGGCATTAAATGTGGGTTCATTACAGCCAGGTAAGAGAACAGTACCCTGGTTTTAACTGTGGCTTCATTACAGCCAGGTAAGAGAACAGTACCCTGGTATTAACTGTGGGTTCATTACAGCCAGGTAAGAGAACAGTACCCTGGTTTTAACTGTGAGTTTGTTGAGCTGCAGCAGGAGAAGCATCTAGCTGGTGTGTGTTTATCTCCAACCCAGCGGATGCTCCGGAGATTCCTCCAGACACTGCTACAAAGCCAGGGAGGCAGCAGCCTAGATGGGTTATCCATGCTCTCCTACCCTCCTCTCCACTAGCCTCCAAACATAATGCTTCGTCCCAAACGGCACCCTGTTCCCTATGTAGGGCACTAATTTTGACCAGGGCAGTGTGCCGTAGTGCACAAAATAGGGAATCGGTTGCCTTTTGTGACGCATCCATACCACTGGATGGTGGATAGCACCCAGGAGCTAGGTCAGGGGTCATTTTTTTAAAACAAGTCTTAAGGGTCAGAGTTCGTCACAACCCAACGGCCTCCAGCAACTATAATGTTAATGAAGAGTGTAAAATTCTCTCTGGCGTGAATCCTGGAGTGAGCTGGCCCATTATTTAGTGGGGGTCTTTGATGCTGGAGGGATGGATGGAGAGAGATGGATTGGATGGAGAGAGATGCCTTTGCTCTCTCTCGGTGGGCAAATAGGGGTCTGCTGATGTTTAGATGGAGGGAAAGACTTTTCTTTATCTTGGCCAGGTCGCTGTTGTAAATGAGAACTCGTTCTCAACTGGCCTACCTGGTTAAATAAAGGAGAAAAAAAACATTTAATTAAAGACTACCCTACCATGAACCTTATCCATGCCTTTCCTACCACAGTTACAGGGCGAGATCACTACTTCATTCATCTTTAGTTAACCTCTATATAACTAGGCAAGTTAGTTAAGAACAAATTCTTATTTACAATGACGGACTATCCCGGCCCAAACCCTAACCCGGACGACGCGCTAGGCCAATTGCACGCCACCCCTATGGGACTTCCGATCACGGCCTGGTTGTGATGCAGCCTGGAATCGAACCAGGGAGTCTGTAGTGACGCCCTCTTAGCGCTGAGATGCAGTGCCTCGGCCCGCTGCGACACTCGAGAGCCCAAAAACCTCAGCACCAAGTGGGCAACGGAGCAAACGCTTGGGTTGATTTAAATCTGTGTCTCCTACCTTTTTCTGGATCCCAAACTGGTTGAAATTGTTTCAACAGCAACAGATTGGTGGTGAGACTCACGTTGTACACAGTTCGTTATGACATTACAGCTTCAATCCCACATTCCAGCTTCAATCGATGTGCTATTTCTGCCAGACTAATGACAATAAACATGTAGATTACAGGTTTCTGCCAGACTAATGACAATAAACATGTAGATTACAGGTTTCTGCCAGACTAATGACAATAAACATGTAGATTACAGGTTTCTGCCAGACTAATGACAATAAACATGTAGATTACAGGTTTCTGCCAGACTAATGACAATAAACATGTAGATTACAGGTTTCTGCCAGACTAATGACAATAAACATGTAGATTACAGGTTTTGTACTCCCTACACGTCCCCTCATTCCAATGACAGTTGCATCTCACAACAACAACAAAAGCATGCCCAGTTTTCCACCGTTAAATCAAACTGATTTTAGGCCATAGTGAAGACTAAATTTACATAACAAGGCCTAGAGATCGAACGAGGAAGTCGTAAGCTTCAATCATAAATTGCATAAATTGAGTGAACTTGCCGCAGCAAAGGTATAATCATTCAAATGCAAATCGCGGTCATGAAAGAAAGTCAGGTGTAAATTTAAACCAACTTCTCTATACTTGTTCTCATAAAAAATATAAAAAATAATGTTAATTGTGTGACAATTGAATCAAAACCATCTATGTTCACCTTGTTTGAGATGTGTGAAGTTTTCCGTTATAATATATAATATTAGGAATATATTTTTACACTGTTGAACTAAATGACGCGATAAAGAACCTCTTAGCAGCCTTATTTTCAGCAGTGATATACTTTACCCTGCGAGTTTATTATACTCATTTTATATAAACTCAAACGTTTTCACCGACTACAGAACTCACTGTTATCCGTCCGCATAGCGTAATTACACACGGAGCGAGAGCCTTGATTGCCATAGCAACACACATATACACTGCGCGACTAAAAGTATGCGAACACCTGCTCGTCAAAACATCTCATTCATGGGCATTAATATGGAGTTGGTCCCCATTATGCCGATAGAACAGCCTCCACACTTCTAGGAAGGATTTTGTTGTGTTTCCCGAACCATAAAGAACAGCCCCAGACCATTTATTCCTCCTATGCATTTGGGGGCAGGAAACGTTCTCCTGGCATCCGCCAAACCCAGATTCGTCCGTCGGACTGCCAGATGGTGAAGCGTGATTCATTGTTCCACGGCTCCAAGAGTCCAATGGCAGCGAGCTTTTTACACCACTCCAGCCGACGCTTGGCATTGGTTTAACACCACTCCAGCCTTAACACCACTCCAGCTGATGCTTGGTATTGGTTTAACACCACTCCAGCCTTAACACCACTCCAGCCGACGCTTGGTATTGGTTTAACACCACTCCAGCCTTAACACCACTCCAGCTGATGCTTGGTATTGGTTTAACACCACTCCAGCCTTAACACCACTCCAGCTGACGCTTGGTATTGGTTTTAACACCACTCCAGCCTTAACACCACTCCAGCTGACGCTTGGTATTGGTTTAACACCACTCCAGCCTTAACACCACTCCAGCTGACGCTTGGTATTGGTTTAACACCACTCCAGCCTTAACACCACTCCAGCTGATGCTTGGTATTGGTTTTACACCACTCCAGCTGACGCTTGGTATTGCTTTAACACCACTCCAGCCTTAACACCACTCCAGCCGACGCTTGGCATTGGTTTAACACCACTCCAGCCTTAACACCACTCCAGCCTTAACACCACTCCAGCCGACGCTTGGCATTGGGTTAACACCACTCCAGCTGATGCTTGGCATTGCTCGTGGCTTGTGTCCGCGCGGCTTAGAAAATGGTTGAGTATGACGGGTGCCACGTTGAAAGTCACTGAGCTCCTTCAGGAAAAGGCCATTCTACTGCCAATGTTTGTCTATGGAGATTGCATGGCCGCTTGATGCTTGATTTGATACACCTGTCAGCAACGACTGTGGCTGAAATACCTACATTGCTTGCTGTTTGGGGGTTTTAGGCTGGGTTTCTGCACAACACTTTGAGATATCAGCTGCTGTACGAAGGGCTATATGAATCAATTTGATTTGATTTTGATTTGAAAATCCACTCATTTGAAGGAGTGTCCACATACCTGTGTTTTATATAGTGTACATTTCTCAACCGTTACACTCTATGTCTTAATCAGTCTTCCTCACAGCTGACCTGTACAGGGAGTTGTCATCAACCAGGAGTTTACATGATCACAATTAAGAGAAACACAGTAATGTACACCAGACGATAAGGCTACATCCAAAATGCCACCATAGAGCTCTGGTCAAAAGTAGTGCACTGTGTAGGGAATAGGGAACAGGGTGAGATTTTGGGACTCTTGTCTAAAGGTCTTGCTGCTGGCTCTGGTGTGTTTGTTCCACCCATGATGTTCTCAGTGTGGCCACTGCCAGGACTTAATACAAACCACTTCCTGTAGAGGAACATATGTGCATATTACTGTACTCTCCCTGGTAACTGGGTAGAGACGAGGGAACAGGCAGGAGAGGCTGGATGAGGACTGGAAAGGGGAATAGGAGGTAGTCAGAGGAATGGGAGCCAATTGACCCCATACCCAGTCCTGTACCTCCGACCCCATCCCCAGTCCTATACCTCCGTCCCCAGTCCTATACCTCTGACCCCATCCCCAGTCCTATACCTCTGACCCCATTCCCAGTCCTATACCTCTGACCCCATCCCCAGTCCTATACCTCTGACCCCATCTGCAGTCCTATACCTCTGACCCCATCCCCAGTCCTACACCTCTGACCCCATCCCCAGTCCTATACCTCCGACCCCATCCCCAGTCCTACACCTCCATCCCCAGTCCTATACCTCAGACCCCATCCTCAGTCCTATACTTCCGACCCCATCCCCAGTCCTATACCTCTGACCCCATCCCCAGTCCTACACATCTGACCCCATCCCCAGTCCTATACCTCCGACCCCATCCCCAGTCCTACACCTCCATCCCCAGTCCTATACCTCCGACCCCATCCCCAGTCCTACACCTCCATCCCCAGTCCTATACCTCCGACCCCATCCCCAGTCCTACACCTCCATCCCCAGTCCTATACCTCCGACCCCATCCCCAGTCCTATACCTCCATCCCCAGTCCTATACCTCTGACCCCATCCCCAGTCCTATACTTCCGACCCCATCCCCAGTCCTATACCTCTGACCCCATCCCCAGTCCTATACCTCCGACCCCATCCCCAGTCCTACACCTCCATCCCCAGTCCTATACCTCAGACCCCATCCCCAGTCCTATACTTCCGACCCCATCCCCAGTCCTATACTTCTGACCCCATCCCCAGTCCTACACATCTGACCCCATCCCCAGTCCTATACCTCCGACCCCATCCCCAGTCCTACACCTCCATCCCCAGTCCTATACCTCCGACCCCATCCCCAGTCCTACACCTCCATCCCCAGTCATATACCTCCGACCCCATCCCCAGTCCTACACCTCCATCCCCAGTCCTATACCTCCGACCCCATCCCCAGTCCTATACCTCCATCCCCAGTCCTATACCTCTGACCCCATCCCCAGTCCTATACTTCTGACCCCATCACGTCCTATACCTCTGACCCCATCCCCAGTCCTATACTTCCGACCCCATCCCCAGTCCTATACCTCTGACCCCGTCCCCAGTCCTATACCTCTGACCCCATCCCCAGTCCTATACTTCCGACCCCATCCCCAGTCCTACACGTCTGACCCCATCCCCAGTCTTATACCTCTGACCCCATCCCCAGTCCTATACCTCTGACCCCAGTCCTATACCTCTGACCCCATCCCCAGTCCTATACCTCCGACCCCATCCCCAGTCCTATACTTCCGACCCCATCCCCAGTCCTATACCTCCGACACCATCCCCAGTCCTACACCTCTGACCCCATCCCCAGTCCTATACCACCGACCCCATCCCCAGTCCTATACCTCTGACCCCATCCCCAGTCCTATACCTCCGACCCCATCCCCAGTCCTATACCTCTGACCCCATCCCCAGTCCTATACCTCCGACCCCATCCCCAGTCCTATACCTCCGACCCCATCCCCAGTCCTATACCTCTGACCCCATCCCCAGTCCTATACCTCCGACCCCATCCCCAGTCCTATACCTCTGACCCCATCCCCAGTCCTATACCTCTGACCCCAGTCCTATACCTCTGACCCCATACCCAGTCCTATACCTCCGACCCCATCCCCAGTCCTATACCTCCATCCCCAGTCCTATACCTCTGACCCCATCCCCGGTCCTATACCTCTGACCCCATCCCCAGTCCTATACCTCCATCCCCAGTCCTATACCTCTGACCCCATACCCAGTCCTATACCTCCAACCCCATCCCCAGTCCTATACCTCTGACCCCATCCCCAGTCCTATACCTCTGACCCCATCCCCAGTCCTACACCTCTGACCCCATCCCCAGTCCTACACCTCTGACTCCATCCCCAGTCCTATACCTCTGACCCCATCCCCAGTCCTATACCTCTGACCTCATCCCCAGTCCTATACCTCTGACCCCATCCCCAGTCCTATACCTCTGACCCCATCCCCAGTCCTATGACTCTGACCCCATCCCGAGTCCTATACCTCTGACCCCATCCCGAGTCCTATACCTCTGACCCCATACCCAGTCCTATACCTCTGACCCTATCCCCAGTCCTATACCTCTGACCCCAGTCCTATACCTCTGACCCCATACCCAGTCCTATAGCTCTGACCCCATCCCCAGTCCTATACCTCCGACCCCATCCCCAGTCCTATACCTCTGACCCCATCCTAGGCCCCAGCACATCAACTCTATAATGGGCAATTTAAATTTGCCACAAGGCTGATCTAAATCCCAACAGTTTAAAAAACAACAGCCCAGACCCAGGCATGATTGACTGTCTAACTGCCGGGTTAGAGAATTTGGGGAGACTGTGGTTATACTTCAGTCAGACCAGACCCTTCCTTAGCTGTTAAATTATCTTTGTCTCTCTGTAGGGTTTGGTTGGTTGGAGGGTTGAGGCTCATCATCAATCAGCCGTCTCTGTCTTGTCTGAGCTGAGAGCTGAGGACAACATCCCTCTACAGAGAGAGAGATGGAGAGAGAGAGAGAGAGAGAGAGAGAGAGAGAGAGACGGAGGGAGGGAGGGAGACGGAGGGAGGGAGAGACGGAGGGAGAGATGGAGAGAGAGAGAGATAGATAGACGCAGAGAGAGACAGCCAGTGAGAGCCAGAGAGGAACAAAGAGACAGAGAGAGAGAGAGATTGAGGTTGAGGGATGGAGAGAGAGAGAGAGAGAGGGAGAGAGCATAGCCTTGCTATTGAGAGAGGCCGCCATAGGTAGACCTGGCTCTTGAGAGAAGACAGGCTAGGTGCACACTTCCCACAAAATGAGGTGGAAACTTAGCTGCACTTCCTAACCTCTAATGTATGACCATATTAGAGACACATATTTCACTCTACATACAATACCAGTCAAAAGTTTGAGAACACCTACTGATTCAAGTGCTTTATTTATTTTTTACTGATTTCTGCACTGTAGAATATTAGTGAAGTCATCAAAACTATGAAGTAACACATATGGAATCATGTAGTAACCAAAAAAGTGTTAAACAAATCAAAACGTGTTTAATATTTTAGATTCTTCAAAGAAGCCACCCTTTGCCTTGTCGACAGCTTTTCACACTCTTTGCATTCTCTCAACCAGCTTCATGGGGCAGTCACCTGGAATGCATTTCAATTAACAGGTGTGCTTTCTTAAAAGTTCATTTCTTTCCTTCTTAATGCGTTTGAGCCAATCAGTTGTGCTGTGACAAGGTAGGGGTGGTATACAGAAGATAGCCCTATTTGGTAAAAGACCAAGTCTATATTATGGCAAGAACAGCTCAAATAAGCAAAGAGAAACGACAGTCCATCATTACTTTAAGACATGAAGGTCAGTCAATACGGAACATTGTGCAGTCGCAAAAACATTCAAAAACATGCAAAAACATTCAAGCGCTATGATGAAACTGTCTCTCATGAGGACCACCACAGGAATGGAAGACCCAGAGTTACCTCTGCTATGATGAAACTGTCTCTCATGAGGACCTCCACAGGAGAGGAAGACCCAGAGTTACCTCTGCTATGATGAAACTGGCTCTCATGAGGACCACCACAGGAGAGGAAGACCCAGAGTTACCTCTGCTGTGATGAAACTGGCTCTTATGCGGACCACCACAGGAATGGAAGACCCAACACGGGCAATGGACAATAGACTGGTGGAAATGTGTCCTTTGGTCTGAAAAATGTGAGATTTTTGATTCCAGCCTCTGTGTCTTTGTGAGACGGGGAGTAGGTGAACGGATGATCTCCGCATGTATATTTTCCACTGTGAAGGATGAAGGAGGAGGAGGTGTGATGCGTTGGGGCTGCTTTGCTGATGTCACTGTCTGTGATGTATTTAGAATTCAAGGCACACTTTACCAGCATAGCTACCACAGCATCCCATCTGGTTTGTGCTTAGTGGGGCTATCATTTGTTTCTCAACAGGACAATGGCCCAACACATCTCCAAGTTGTGTAAGATCTATTTTATCAAGAAGTAGAGTGATGGAGTGCTGCATCAGATGACCTGGCCTCCACAATCCCCTGACCTCAACCTAATTGAGATGGTTTGGGATGAGTCAGACCGCAGAGTGAAGGAAAAGCAGCCAACAAGTGCTCAGCAGAGTAAAGGAAAAGCAGCCAACAAGTGCTCAGCAACCAGCTATGTGGAAACTTCTTCAAGAGTGCTGGAAAATAATTCCAGGTGAAGCTGGTTGAGAGAATGCCAAGAGTGTGAAAAGCTGTCATCAAGGCAAAGGGTGGCTATTTGAAGAATCTCAAATATAAAATATATTTTTTGATTTGTTTAACACTTTTTTGGTTACTACATGATTCCATATGTGTTATTTCATAGTTTTGATGTCTTCACTATTATTCTACAATGTAGAAAATAGTACAAATAAATAAAAACCCTTGAATGAGTAGGTGTTCTCAAACTTTTGGCCGGTAGTGTGGCTGATAATATGACACTCAAAATGTCTTCATCCTTGATCCTTTTGAAACCTTTATGAGTTTGATGCTGTTTTTTGTTTCTTCTCACTTTGTTTAAGGTTTATTTCACTTGCTTTGGATAATGTAAACATATGCTTCCCAGTCCATTAAAGTCACACTTGAATTGAATTGAGAGGAGAGGGGGATGGGGGTAGAGAGAGAGAGAGAGAGAGAGAGAGAGAGAGAGAGAGAGAGAGAGAGAGAGAGAGAGAGAGAGAGAGAGAGAGAGAGAGAGAGAGAGAGAGAGAGAGAGAGAGAGAGAGAGAGAGAGAGAGAGAGAGCACTGCATTATGGGTCATCAATTGTAATTTCCTTGACAACAGGGACATTCTAAAGATTCTAAACATGGAGGTCTCCCAGCAGTATTTTTTACTATGTGGTGAAATGTGTCATGTTAACAAGCGTCAGGCCAGGGCTCGGCGTGGCTCAGCAGAGATGATAACAAATAATAGGATGGCTTAAACAAAGGTGAAGCACAGGGGAGAGGAGATGTTGATATCTAGACATATAATGAGCGCCTCAATGTCAAAAGGTTAACATCGGATTTCACGCTGACACATTTAGATTGTATGGTGACGTGTGTGTGTGCGTGTGTGTGTGCGTGTGTGTGTGCGTGCGTGTGTGTGTGTGTGTGTGTGTGTGTGTGTGTGTGTGTGTGTGTGTGTGTGTGTGTGTGTGTGTGTGTGTGTGTTCTACGGTGACATTTGCCTGCTAAACACAAGCAGGTGTCACGAACCCTGAATAACAATGAGGGCTGGATGAAGCATGTAAAAATCTGCTCCCCTGCCATTTGTGGTTCAAACCGTAGAAATGAAGTATAAATTAAAGATGTAACCCAAAACACACCTTTCATCTTATTAGCAATTCAATCCTTGATCACGTTGCATTTCTGCCCTCTTTCCAAATGTAATTAAACTATCAGGCTTTTTTCAGGAAAAAGTTAAAGCTTGTTCACACATTCTGGGAAGTAACGAAAAAAAACCTTCTTTATTGCTTTAGAAATGATACTGAATGAGCTGTGTCAGAGCACACGGTATGCAGTCTATCGTTAGTGTGTAGCTACAGTAGTGTAGTCATTAGTCCAGTTGCAAATTAGTATTTCCATTGGACAGATTCAGGTATGTTTATCCCCGTTTCATTCTGTTTGCATCCGTTTAAGAAGTGTTTTTCAACAGAGTCGGCAGAATGAATACACCCCTGAGCACACGCAAATACAGTTCACTTTCATAGCAGCCACAGCGGCGAGCGGGCCTGCTGGTAAATAAAGCCCGACCAATCAGCCTAAAACAAACACAGGTGAAACCAATAAACAGAAAGGGGGAAAAGGGATCCATGGCAGCTAGTAGGCCGGTGACGACAACCGCCGAGCGCCACCCGAACAGGAAGGGGAGGTTCCTTCAGTGGCAGCTAGTAGGCCGGTGACGACGACCGCCGAGCGCCATTCGAACAGGAAAGGGAGCCATCCGAACAGGAAGGGGAGCTACCTTCGGTGGCAGCTAGTAGGCCGGTGACGACGACCGCCGAGCACCGCCCGAACAGGAAGGGGAGCCACCCGAACAGGAAGGGGAGCTACCTTCGGTGGCAGCTAGTAGGCCGATGACGACGACCGCCGAGCGCCGCCCGAACAGGAAGGGGAGCTACCTTCGGTGGCAGCTAGTAAGCCGGTGACGACGACCGCCGAGCGCCGCCCGAACAGGAAGGGTAGCCACCCGAACAGGAAGGGGAGCTACCTTTGGTGGCAGCTAGTAGGCCGGTGACGAAGACCGCCGAGCGCCACTCGAACAGGAAGGGGAGCTACCTTCAGTGGCAGCTAGTAGGAAGGTGACGACGACCGCCGAGCGCCACCCCAACAGGAAGGGGAGCTACCTTCAGTGGCAGCTAGTAGGCCGGTGACGACAACCGCCGAGCACTGCCCGAACAGGAAGGAGAGCCACCCGAACAGGAAGGGGAGCTACCTTCAGTGGCAGCTAGTAAGCCGGTGACGACGACCGCAGAGCGCCACACGAACAGGAAGGGGAGCTACCTTGAGTGGCAGCTAGTAGGCCGGTGACGACGACCGCCGAGCGCCACCCGAACAGGAAGGGGAGCCACCTTCAGTGGCAGCTAGTAGGCCGGTGACGACGACCGCCGAGCGCCACTCGAACAGGAAGGGGAGCCACCCGAACAGGAAGGGGAGCTACCTTCAGTGGCAGCTAGTAGGCCGGTGACGACAACCGCCGAGCGCCACACGAACAGGAAGGGGAGCTACCTTCAGTGGCAGCTAGTAGGCCGGTGACGACGACCGCCGAGCGCCACTCGAACAGGAAGGGGAGCCACCCGAACAGGAAGGGGAGGTTCCTTCGGTGGAAGCTAGTAGGCCGGTGACGACGACCGCCGAGCGCCACTCGAACAGGAAGGGGTGCCACCTTCAGTGGCAGCTAGTAGGCCGGTGACGACGACCGCCGAGCGCCACTCGAACAGGAAGGGGAGCCACCTTCGGTGGCAGCTAGTAGGCCGGTGACGATGACCGCTGAGCGCCACTCGAACAGGAAGGGGAGCCACCCGAACAGGAAGGGGAGGTTCCTTCGGTGGCAGCTAGTAGGCCGGTGACGACGACCGCCGAGCGCCACTCGAACAGGAAGGGGAGCCACCTCCGGTGGCAGCTAGTAGGCCGGTGAGCGCCACTCGAACAGGAAGGGGAGGTTCCTTCGGTAGGAGTCGTGACAGTTGTTGCCTGTTGTGCATGTTATTTTGGCATTAATACGTGCCAAATATCAGTTTGCAAACAATGTACAAAAAAACATAATTGAGTTAAATAAAGCTGCATACAAACATGGTCGCTTTTTTGCTTTCTTGAGTAAGACAGCTCCAAAATACATGTTTCAGTGCTTCCTGTGGTGTTGGGGCAGCCAGCGGAAAATACGGAGCCTAGGGGGGTTGGAGAATGTCTCTAGTTGCACCGTGATTGGCTCAGTGTTCTGTCACTCATGGGGACACTACGCCATTGCAAGTGGGTGTTTCCATATAGTTACATTAGAAATGCCCATGCAAGAAGGCTCAAGGTCATTGGCCACAGATAAAATGACATCAAATCACATTATATCTACAGTAGCTTTGATTTGGACTGATTATGTCAACATCATACTTTCAAAATCTTAGCTAGCAACCTAGCAGTCATCATCATGAATCAAGTCGGCAATCTACTGGCAAATCCTTTTAAATCCTACGAAGATAAATTATGAAGAAGAATGACAGATTAAACATATCGGCCATTGGACATATACATTACACAACAAGTTGTAAATAGCAAATTCAACAATGAGAGGTTTGGAAGGAATCAGCGGCTAACTGCAAGCATTTCAAAGCAATCACTATCCTGCTAATTCAGTGAAGTGGCTGTGTGGTCCCAAGTCTGGGTTTAAGGGTCTGTTTTCCAACCTTAAAAGGATAAACATTCCACATTGACCATTCCACATTGACCATCCAGCATGAATTCCGCCTTTTTCCAAAACAACTGGAAACTCGGAACTGGGAAATTGTATTTCAGTGAGTTCAAGACAACTGGAAACTCAGAACTGGGAAATTGGATTTCAGTGAGTTCAAGACAACTGGAAACTCAGAACTGGGAAATTGGATTTCAGTGAGTCCAAAACAACTGGAAACTCGGAACTGGGAAATTGGATTTCAGTGAGTTCAAGACAACTGGAAACTCAGAACTGGGAAATTGGATTTCAGTGAGTTCAAGACGACTCGGAACTGGGAAATTGGATTTCAGTGAGTTCAAGACGACTCGGAACCGAGAGAAAAAAAAAAACTCTGCCTGGGAAAATACGTTTTGAATGTTCCTCCAACTTGGAATTCCGAGTCGAGATCTCGGGCCTCTAACGTCATGATTCAACCTTGTTTTCTTTCCGAGTTCCCAGTTGTCTTGAAAGCACCGTAAATCCAGAGAATACCAGACTTTGATGACGAAGTTTCGATGACAGAATTTGCCCACGAAGGGCCGCCGTGCCACCTTCCTGTTCAAGTGAGCACAGCACAACAATGTGAGTCCAAAAATGTATTCTATGCTGCTGCATAAATGATGTAATGTGCCAGGGAGATGTGTATACTGTAGCTAAGAAAGTAATACTAAGTGTATGTTGTGTAGTAGGCTGCTAGTAGCCCATGTGCCTCACCCTAATAATTTGGTACCTTTTCCCCTCATAATTTAGCCTACTGTCCTGACTTGGTGGTGCCATTGAATATTATAAGAACTTTTATTGTCTGCTTATATGCCGCCTTTATTTATCCTACGATTCTGACTTGGTGTACAGGGAGAATACTGTAAGAATGGCCCATGTTCTGAATTCTGTCGCTGTACATTTCAAAGGTGTTGAACAAATAGTTACATTGACAACATCCATCCTAGCTCGTTCATGAATTACTTACTTGAATTTGCCTCTTATCCGCTCGTTGTCCCATTATGCCATAGTTTGTACATCTCAATTGCCAGTAGAAACCACATTTGTTTAAGCAGGTCAGTCATATCAGTATTTTTAAGTCAGCAAATGAGGCTGAATTAACTGTTTTGCTGCCAGACAGGTGTAACAGTGTTAAGGTGTTGAGACTCTGCTGTTGGGACTGCTGTTGGTACAGCTTTATGTAAGCCTCATCACCCTCCTCAGGATCTCTCCTCACCCTCCTCAGGATCCCTCCTCACCCGCCTCAGGATCCCTCCTCACCCTCCTCAGGATCCCTCCTCACCCTCCTTAGGATCCCCCCTCACCCTACTCAGGATCCCTCCTCACCCTTTTCAGGATCCCTCCCCACCCCCCTCACCCTCCTCAGGATTGATCCTCAGGATCACTCCTCATCCTCTACTATTTCCCTGAGAGAGAGAGAGAGAGAGAGAGAGAGAGAGAGAGAGAGAGAGAGACAGAGAGACAGAGAGACAGAGAGACAGAGAGACAGAGAGAGAGAATATCCTCTGAATATCCCACAGAGCCAAAACTAAACCCAGTACATGGATCATAGTAATAGCCAGCCAGTACCTCGGGGCTAGAGAAATGAGATCATTATGTTAGTCTGCGAGAAACAACAGTGGAGCTCAGCTCAGTTCACAGTGTGAACTGGATTCTCAAGCGTACACTCTTTCACTGTAATGTTAATCGCAATATCACAACACATTATCATTCAGAGTTTTGTAGCTAGGAGAATTCCCAGACTAGTTCTCTCTCTTTTTTCACAGAAGAATGTGCCAAGAGAGGAGAGAGAGAGTGAGTCGCCTTTTTCATTATTTCATTGAGAACAGGTAGTGTGAGGGAGTTGTAGAGGAGAGATCAAGCCTTATTTCATAGAGAACAGGTAGTGTGAGGGAGTTGTAGAGGAGAGATCAACCCTTATTTCATTGAGAACAGGTAGTGTGAGGGAGTTGTAGAGGAGAGATCAAGCCTTATTTCAGAGAACAGATAGTGTGAGGGAGTTGTAGAGGAGAGATCAACCCTTACTTCATTGAGAACAGGTAGTGTGAGGGAGTTGTAGAGGAGAGATCAACCCTTATTTCATAGAGAACAGGTAGTGTGAGGGAGTTGTAGAGGAGAGATCAAGCCTTATTTCATTGAGAACAGGTAGTGTGAGGGAGTTGTAGAGGAGAGATCAACCCTTATTTCAGAGAACAGGTAGTGTGAGGGAGTTGTAGAGGAGAGATCAAGCCTTATTTCATTGAGAACAGGTAGTGTGAGGGAGTTGTAGAGGAGAGATCAACCCTTATTTCATAGAGAACAGGTAGTGTGAGGGAGTTGTAGAGGAGAGATCAACCCTTATTTCATAGAGAACAGATAGTGTGAGGGAGTTGTAGAGGAGAGATCAAGCCTTATTTCATTGAGAACAGGTAGTGTGAGGGAGTTGTAGAGGAGAGATCAAGCCTTATTTCATAGAGAACAGATAGTGTGAGGGAGTTGTAGAGGAGAGATCAAGCCTTATTTCATTGAGAACAGGTAGTGTGAGGGAGTTGTAGAGGAGAGATCAAGCCTTATTTCATAGAGAACAGGTAGTGTGAGGGAGTTGTAGAGGAGAGATCAAGCCTTATTTCAGAGAACAGGTAGTGTGAGGGAGTTGAAGAGGAGAGATCAACCCTTATTTCATAGAGAACAGGTAGTGTGAGGGATTGTAGAGGAGAGATCAACCCTTATTTCATAGAGAACAGATAGTGTGAGGGATTGTAGAGGAGAGATCAACCCTTATTTCATAGAGAACAGATAGTGTGAGGGATTGTAGAGGAGAGATCAACCCTTATTTCATAGAGAACAGGTAGTGTGAGGGAGTTGTAGAGGAGAGATCAAGCCTTATTTCAGAGAACAGATAGTGTGAGGGAGTTGTAGAGGAGAGATCAACCCTTATTTCATAGAGAACAGATAGTGTGAGGGAGTTGTAGAGGAGAGATCAAGCCTTATTTCATAGAGAACAGGTAGTGTGAGGGAGTTGTAGAGGAGAGATCAACCCTTATTTCATAGAGAACAGGTAGTGTGAGGGAGTTGTAGAGGAGAGATCAACCCTTATTTCATAGAGAACAGATAGTGTGAGGGAGTTGTAGAGGAGAGATCAACCCTTATTTCATAGAGAACAGGTAGTGTGAGGGAGTTGTAGAGGAGAGATCAACCCTTATTTCAGAGAACAGATAGTGTGAGGGAGTTGTAGAGGAGAGATCAACCCTTATTTCATAGAGAACAGGTAGTGTGAGGGAGTTGTAGAGGAGAGATCAAGCCTTATTTCATAGAGAACAGATAGTGTGAGGGAGTTGTAGAGGAGAGATCAAGCCTTATTTCATAGAGAACAGGTAGTGTGAGGGAGTTGTAGAGGAGAGATCAACCCTTATTTCATAGAGAACAGGTAGTGTGAGGGAGTTGTAGAGGGGAGATCAAGCCTTATTTCATAGAGAACAGGTAGTGTGAGAGAGTTGTAGAGGAGAGATCAACCCTTATTTCATAGAGAACAGGTAGTGTGAGGGAGTTGTAGAGGAGAGATCAAGCCTTATTTCATAGAGAACAGATAGTGTGAGGGAGTTGTAGAGGAGAGATCAAGCCTTATTTCATTGAGAACAGGTAGTGTGAGGGAGTTGTAGAGGAGAGATCAAGCCTTATTTCATAGAGAACAGGTAGTGTGAGGGAGTTGTAGAGGAGAGATCAAGCCTTATTTCAGAGAACAGATAGTGTGAGGGAGTTGTAGAGGAGAGATCAACCCTTATTTCATAGAGAACAGATAGTGTGAGGGATTGTAGAGGAGAGATCAACCCTTATTTCATAGAGAACAGATAGTGTGAGGGATTGTAGAGGAGAGATCAACCCTTATTTCATAGAGAACAGATAGTGTGAGGGATTGTAGAGGAGAGATCAACCCTTATTTCATAGAGAACAGGTAGTGTGAGGGAGTTGTAGAGGAGAGATCAAGCCTTATTTCAGAGAACAGATAGTGTGAGGGAGTTGTAGAGGAGAGATCAACCCTTATTTCATAGAGAACAGGTAGTGTGAGGGAGTTGTAGAGGAGAGATCAAGCCTTATTTCATAGAGAACAGGTAGTGTGAGGGAGTTGTAGAGGAGAGATCAACCCTTATTTCATAGAGAACAGGTAGTGTGAGGGAGTTGTAGAGGAGAGATCAACCCTTATTTCATAGAGAACAGATAGTGTGAGGGAGTTGTAGAGGAGAGATCAACCCTTATTTCATAGAGAACAGGTAGTGTGAGGGAGTTGTAGAGGAGAGATCAACCCTTATTTCAGAGAACAGATAGTGTGAGGGAGTTGTAGAGGAGAGATCAACCCTTATTTCATAGAGAACAGGTAGTGTGAGGGAGTTGTAGAGGAGAGATCAAGCCTTATTTCATAGAGAACAGGTAGTGTGAGGGAGTTGTAGAGGAGAGATCAACCCTTATTTCATAGAGAACAGATAGTGTGAGGGAGTTGTAGAGGAGAGATCAAGCCTTATTTCATAGAGAACAGGTAGTGTGAGGGAGTTGTAGAGGAGAGATCAACCCTTATTTCATAGAGAACAAGTAGTGTGAGGGAGTTGTAGAGGAGAGATCAAGCCTTATTTCATAGAGAACAGGTAGTGTGAGAGAGTTGTAGAGGAGAGATCAACCCTTATTTCATAGAGAACAGGTAGTGTGAGGGAGTTGTAGAGGAGAGATCAAGCCTTATTTAATAGAGAACAGGTAGTGTGAGGGAGTTGTAGAGTAAAATGATGTCAGAATGAGCTGTAGTATTACAGTAAAATGATGTCAGAATGAGCTGTAATATTACAGTAAAATTATGTCAGAATGAGCTGTATTATTACAGTAAAATGATGTCAGAATGAGCTGTAGTATTACAGTAAAATGATGTCAGAATGAGCTGTAGTATTACAGTAAAATGATGTCCGAATGAGCTGTAGTATTACAGTAAAATGATGTCGGAATGAGCTTTATTATTACAGTAAAATGATGTCAAATTGAGCTGTAGTATTACAGTAAAATGATGTCAGAATGAGCTGTAGTATTACAGTAAAATGATGTCAGAATGAGCTGTAGGATTACAGTAAAAGGATGTCAGAATGAGCTGTCTTTGTGCTTGTCTCCACCCCCCTCCATGTGTCGCTAATCTTCCCCATTCTCCCCTGAGCATTTATACCTGTGTTCTTTGTTTGTCTGTTGACTGTTCATCTTGTATTGGCAGGTCTTACCAGGGTGATTTCCCGTTTTCCTGTTTCTCAAGTGTTTGTATCCTAGTTTTCCCGGTTCTGACCATTCTGCCCTGACACTGACCCCGAGCCTGCCTGCCGTCCTGTACCTACCTGACTCTGACCTGATCACGAACCCATGCCTGTCCCTGATCTGCCCTTTGCCCCAGTGCTTTACTAAATGAATCAGAACTGAACTATTCGCCTCCTGTGTCTGCATCTGGGTCATATCCTGAGTCGTGATAATTACAGTAACTTATTTTGTATGTAATGTTTCTGCCACCATGTCTTATGACTGAAAAGAGCTTCTTAGATATCAGGACAGTGATAACTCTAAGGAAGTCTCCAGGTTTTGCTCACCTGAAGAGAGAGTAGAGAGTAGAGTATCTCATGATAAGCTGTAGACCACACTATTTACCAAGAGAGTTTTCATCTGTATTTTTCGTATCTGTCTATATACCACCACAAACCGATGCTGGCACTAAGACCACACTCAATGAGCTGTATTCGGCCAATAAACAAACAGGAAAACACTCATCCAGAGGTGGTGCTCCTAGTGCAGGGAAACTCAAATCCGTTTAACCTCATTTCTACCAGCATGTTAAATGTGCAACCAGATGGGAAGAAAAACTCTACACCACCTTTACTCCACACAGAGAGACGTGTACAAAGCTCTCCCTCACCCTCCTTTTGGCAAAATCTGACCATAATTATATCCTCCTGATTCCTGCTTACAATCAAAAAATTTAAGCAGGAAGCACCAGTGACTCGGTCAATAAAAAAGTGGTCAGATGAAGCAGATGCTAAACTACAGGACTGTTTTTTCTAGCACAGACTGGAACATGTTCCGGGATTCTTGCGATGGCATTGAGGAGTACACCACATCAGTCACTGGCTTCATCAATAAGTGTATCCATGATGTCATCCCCACAGTGACCGTACGTTCCCCAACCAGAAGCCATGGATTACAAGCAACATCCTCACTGAGCTAAAGGTTAGAGCTACCGCTTTTCAAGGAGTGGGACTCTAACCCGGAAGCTTATAAGAAATCCCGCTATGCCCTCCAATGAACCATCAGAGGCAAAGCGTCAATACAGGACTAAGGTTGAATCAAACTACACCGGCTCTGACGCTCGTCGGACGTGGCAGGGCTCGCAAACTATTACAGACAACAAAAGGGAAGCACAGCCACGAGCTGCCCAGTGACAGGAGCCTACCAGACGAGCTAAATTACTTCTATGCTCGCGTTGAAACAAGTAACACTGAAACATGCATGAGAGCACCAGCTGCTCCGGACGACTGTGTGATCATGCTCTCTGTTAGTAAGACCTTTAAACAGGTCAACATTCACAAGGCCGTGGAGACAGACGGATTACCAGGACGTGTACTCCGAGCATGCGCTAACCAACTGGCAAGTGTCTTCATTGACATTTTCAACCTGTCCCTGACTGAGTCTGTAATACCAACATGTTTCAAGCAGACCACCATAGTCCAATGTGCCCAAGAACACTAAGGTAACCTGCCTAAATGACTACCAACCAGTAGCACTCATGCCTGTAGCCATGAAGTGCTTTGAAAGGCTGGTCATGGCTCACATCAACACCATCATCCCAGAAACCCTAGACCCACTCCAATTTCCATACCACCCCAACAGATCCACAGATGAAGCAATCTCTATTGCACTCCACACTGCCCTTTCCCACCTGGACAAAAAACACCTTATGTGAGAATGCTATTTATTGACTACAGCTCAGCGTTCAACACCATAGTGCCCTCGATGCTCATCACTAAGCTAAAGATCCTGGGACTAAACACCTCCCTCTGCAACTGGATCCTGGACTTCCTGACGGGCCACCCCCAGGTGGTGAGTGTAGGTAACAACACATCTGAAATGCTGATCCTCAACACGGAGGCCCCTCAGTCCCCTCCTGTACTCCCTGTTCACCCATGACTGCAAGGCCAGGCACGACTCCAACACCATTATTAAGTTTGCAGACGACACAACAGTGGTATGTATGCCTGATCACAACGATGAGACAGTCTATAGGGAGGAGGTCAGAGACCTGGCCATGTAGTGCCAGAATAACAACCTCTCCCTCAACGTGATCAAGATAAAGGAGATGATAGTGGACTACAGGAAGAAGAGGACCGAGCATGCCCCCATTCTCATTGACGGGGCTGCAGTGGAGCAGATCGAGAGCTTCAAGTTCCTTGGTATCCACATCACCAACAAACTATCATGGTCCAAACACACTAAGACAGTTGTGAAGAGGGCACGACAAAGCCTATTCCCCCTCAGGAGACTGAAAAGATTTAGAATGGGTCCTCAGATCCTCAAAAGTTTCTACAGCTGCACCATCGAGAGCCTGGTTGCATCACTGCCTGGTACGGCAACTGCTCAGCCTCCGACCACAAGGCAATACAGAGAGTAGTGTGTACGGCCCGGCTTCCTGCCACGCAGGACCTCTATACCAGGCGGCGTCGGAGGAAGGCCCTAAAAATTGTCAGACTCCAACCACCCTAGTCATGGACTGTTCTCTCTGCTACCGCACGGTAAGCGGTACCGGAGCACCAAGTCTAGGTCCCAAAGGTTCCCAAACAGCTTCTAATCCCCCATAAGACTCCTGAACAGCTGATTAAAGGGCTACACAGACTTCCCTCTTTTACTCTGCTGCTACCCAGAACCCTCTTTACGCTGTTGCTACTCTCTGTTTATTATCTATGCTACTCTATGCATAGTCACTTTAACTCTACCTACATGTACATATTACCTCAATTACCTCGACTAACCGGTGCCCCCCACACAATGACTCTGTACATTTTACCTCAATTACCTCGACTAACCGGTGCCCCAACGCATTGACTCTGTACATATTACCTCAATTACCTCGACTAACTGGTGCCCCCACACATTAAGCACTGTATATAGCCTCTCTATTGTTATTTTGTCGTTCTACCCCTGAACAGGCAGTTAACATTCTCTCTCTCTCTCTAGGACGTCATTATAAATAAGAATTTGGTCTTAACTGACTTGTCTAGTTAAATAAAGGTTAAATAATTGTTTTACTGCTGCTGTTTAATTTTTTGTTACTTTTATTTTCTATTTTTTACATAATCTTTATCTTAACTTCTTATTAAAGCATTGTTGTTCTTTTTCTTAAAACTGCATTGTTGGTTAAGGGCCCGTAAG
>NW_027258035.1:0-55000 GCF_045791955.1 Oncorhynchus clarkii lewisi
CTTACGGGCCCTTAACCAACAATGCAGTTTTAAGAAAAAGAACAACAATGCTTTAATAAGAAGTTAAGATAAAGATTATGTAAAAAATAGAAAATAAAAGTAACAAAAAATTAAACAGCAGCAGTAAAACAATTATTTAACCTTTATTTAACTAGACAAGTCAGTTAAGACCAAATTCTTATTTATAATGACGTCCTAGAGAGAGAGAGAGAATGTTAACTGCCTGTTCAGGGGTAGAACGACAAAATAACAATAGAGAGGCTATATACAGTGCTTAATGTGTGGGGGCACCAGTTAGTCGAGGTAATTGAGGTAATATGTACAGAGTCAATGCGTTGGGGCACCGGTTAGTCGAGGTAATTGAGGTAAAATGTACAGAGTCATTGTGTGGGGGGCACCGGTTAGTCGAGGTAATTGAGGTAATATGTACATGTAGGTAGAGTTAAAGTGACTATGCATAGAGTAGCATAGATAATAAACAGAGAGTAGCAACAGCGTAAAGAGGGTTCTGGGTAGCAGCAGAGTAAAAGAGGGAAGTCTGTGTAGCCCTTTAATCAGCTGTTCAGGAGTCTTATGGGGGATTAGAAGCTGTTTGGGAACCTTTGGGACCTAGACTTGGTGCTCCGGTACCGCTTACCGTGCGGTAGCAGAGAGAACAGTCCATGACTAGGGTGGTTGGAGTCTGACAATTTTTAGGGCCTTCCTCCGACGCCGCCTGGTATAGAGGTCCTGCGTGGCAGGAAGCCGGGCCGTACACACTACTCTCTGTATTGCCTTGTGGTCGGAGGCTGAGCAGTTGCCGTACCAGGCAGTGATGCAACCAGGCTCTCGATGGTGCAGCTGTAGAAACTTTTGAGGATCTGAGGACCCATTCTAAATCTTTTCAGTCTCCTGAGGGGGAATAGGCTTTGTCGTGCCCTCTTCACAACTGTCTTAGTGTGTTTGGACCATGATAGTTTGTTGGTGATGTGGATACCAAGGAACTTGAAGCTCTCGATCTGCTCCACTGCAGCCCCGTCAATGAGAATGGGGGCATGCTCGGTCCTCTTCTTCCTGTAGTCCACTATCATCTCCTTTATCTTGATCACGTTGAGGGAGAGGTTGTTATTCTGGCACTACATGGCCAGGTCTCTGACCTCCTCCCTATAGACTGTCTCATCGTTGTGATCAGGCATACATACCACTGTTGTGTCGTCTGCAAACTTAATAATGGTGTTGGAGTCGTGCCTGGCCTTGCAGTCATGGGTGAACAGGGAGTACAGGAGGGGACTGAGGGGCCTCCGTGTTGAGGATCAGCATTTCAGATGTGTTGTTACCTACACTCACCACCTGGGGGTGGCCCGTCAGGAAGTCCAGGATCCAGTTGCAGAGGGAGGTGTTTAGTCCCAGGATCTTTAGCTTAGTGATGAGCATCGAGGGCACTATGGTGTTGAACGCTGAGCTGTAGTCAATAAATAGCATTCTCACATAAGGTGTTTTTTGTCCAGGTGGGAAAGGGCAGTGTGGAGTGCAATAGAGATTGCTTCATCTGTGGATCTGTTGGGGTGGTATGGAAATTGGAGTGGGTCTAGGGTTTCTGGGATGATGGTGTTGATGTGAGCCATGACCAGCCTTTCAAAGCACTTCATGGCTACAGGCATGAGTGCTACTGGTTGGTAGTCATTTAGGCAGGTTACCTTAGTGTTCTTGGGCACATTGGACTATGGTGGTCTGCTTGAAACATGTTGGTATTACAGACTCAGTCAGGGACAGGTTGAAAATGTCAATGAAGACACTTGCCAGTTGGTTAGCGCATGCTCGGAGTACACGTCCTGGTAATCCGTCTGTCTCCACGGCCTTGTGAATGTTGACCTGTTTAAAGGTCTTACTAACAGAGAGCATGATCACACAGTCGTCCGGAGCAGCTGGTGCTCTCATGCATGTTTCAGTGTTACTTGTTTCAACGCGAGCATAGAAGTAATTTAGCTCGTCTGGTAGGCTCCTGTCACTGGGCAGCTCGTGGCTGTGCTTCCCTTTTGTTGTCTGTAATAGTTTGCGAGCCCTGCCACGTCCGACGAGCGTCAGAGCCGGTGTAGTTTGATTCAACCTTAGTCCTGTATTGACGCTTTGCCTCTGATGGTTCATTGGAGGGCATAGCGGGATTTCTTATAAGCTTCCGGGTTAGAGTCCCACTCCTTGAAAAGCGGTAGCTCTAACCTTTAGCTCAGTGAGGATGTTGCTTGTAATCCATGGCTTCTGGTTGGGGAACGTACGGTCACTGTGGGGATGACATCATGGATACACTTATTGATGAAGCCAGTGACTGATGTGGTGTACTCCTCAATGCCATCGCAAGAATCCCGGAACATGTTCCAGTCTGTGCTAGAAAAAACAGTCCTGTAGTTTAGCATCTGCTTCATCTGACCACTTTTTTATTGACCGAGTCACTGGTGCTTCCTGCTTAAATTTTTTGATTGTAAGCAGGAATCAGGAGGATATAATTATGGTCAGATTTTGCCAAAAGGAGGGTGAGGGAGAGCTTTGTACACGTCTCTCTGTGTGGAGTAAAGGTGGTGTAGAGTTTTTCTTCCCATCTGGTTGCACATTTAACATGCTGGTAGAAATGAGGTTAAACGGATTTGAGTTTCCCTGCACTAGGAGCACCACCTCTGGATGAGTGTTTTCCTGTTTGTTTATTGGCCGAATACAGCTCATTGAGTGTGGTCTTAGTGCCAGCATCGGTTTGTGGTGGTATATAGACAGATACGAAAAATACAGATGAAAACTCTCTTGGTAAATAGTGTGGTCTACAGCTTATCATGAGATACTCTACTCTCTACTCTCTCTTCAGGTGAGCAAAACCTGGAGACTTCCTTAGAGTTATCACTGTCCTGATATCTAAGAAGCTCTTTTCAGTCATAAGACATGGTGGCAGAAACATTACATACAAAATAAGTTACTGTAATTATCACGACTCAGGATATGACCCAGATGCAGACACAGGAGGCGAATAGTTCAGTTCTGATTCATTTAGTAAAGCACTGGGGCAAAGGGCAGATCAGGGACAGGCATGGGTTCGTGATCAGGTCAGAGTCAGGTAGGTACAGGACGGCAGGCAGGCTCGGGGTCAGTGTCAGGGCAGAATGGTCAGAACCGGGAAAACTAGGATACAAACACTTGAGAAACAGGAAAACGGGAAATCACCCTGGTAAGACCTGCCAATACAAGATGAACAGTCAACAGACAAACAAAGAACACAGGTATAAATGCTCAGGGGAGAATGGGGAAGATTAGCGACACATGGAGGGGGGTGGAGACAAGCACAAAGACAGCTCATTCTGACATCCTTTTACTGTAATCCTACAGCTCATTCTGACATCATTTTACTGTAATACTACAGCTCATTCTGACATCATTTTACTGTAATACTACAGCTCAATTTGACATCATTTTACTGTAATAATAAAGCTCATTCCGACATCATTTTACTGTAATACTACAGCTCATTCGGACATCATTTTACTGTAATACTACAGCTCATTCTGACATCATTTTACTGTAATACTACAGCTCATTCTGACATCATTTTACTGTAATAATACAGCTCATTCTGACATAATTTTACTGTAATATTACAGCTCATTCTGACATCATTTTACTGTAATACTACAGCTCATTCTGACATCATTTTACTCTACAACTCCCTCACACTACCTGTTCTCTATTAAATAAGGCTTGATCTCTCCTCTACAACTCCCTCACACTACCTGTTCTCTATGAAATAAGGGTTGATCTCTCCTCTACAACTCTCTCACACTACCTGTTCTCTATGAAATAAGGCTTGATCTCTCCTCTACAACTCCCTCACACTACTTGTTCTCTATGAAATAAGGGTTGATCTCTCCTCTACAACTCCCTCACACTACCTGTTCTCTATGAAATAAGGCTTGATCTCTCCTCTACAACTCCCTCACACTATCTGTTCTCTATGAAATAAGGGTTGATCTCTCCTCTACAACTCCCTCACACTACCTGTTCTCTATGAAATAAGGCTTGATCTCTCCTCTACAACTCCCTCACACTACCTGTTCTCTATGAAATAAGGGTTGATCTCTCCTCTACAACTCCCTCACACTATCTGTTCTCTGAAATAAGGGTTGATCTCTCCTCTACAACTCCCTCACACTACCTGTTCTCTATGAAATAAGGGTTGATCTCTCCTCTACAACTCCCTCACACTATCTGTTCTCTATGAAATAAGGGTTGATCTCTCCTCTACAACTCCCTCACACTACCTGTTCTCTATGAAATAAGGGTTGATCTCTCCTCTACAACTCCCTCACACTACCTGTTCTCTATGAAATAAGGCTTGATCTCTCCTCTACAACTCCCTCACACTACCTGTTCTCTATGAAATAAGGGTTGATCTCTCCTCTACAACTCCCTCACACTATCTGTTCTCTGAAATAAGGCTTGATCTCTCCTCTACAACTCCCTCACACTACCTGTTCTCTATGAAATAAGGGTTGATCTCTCCTCTACAATCCCTCACACTATCTGTTCTCTATGAAATAAGGGTTGATCTCTCCTCTACAATCCCTCACACTATCTGTTCTCTATGAAATAAGGGTTGATCTCTCCTCTACAATCCCTCACACTATCTGTTCTCTATGAAATAAGGGTTGATCTCTCCTCTACAACTCCCTCACACTACCTGTTCTCTGAAATAAGGCTTGATCTCTCCTCTACAACTCCCTCACACTACCTGTTCTCTATGAAATAAGGCTTGATCTCTCCTCTACAACTCCCTCACACTACCTGTTCTCAATGAAATAAGGCTTGATCTCTCCTCTACAACTCCCTCACACTATCTGTTCTCTATGAAATAAGGCTTGATCTCTCCTCTACAACTCCCTCACACTACCTGTTCTCTATGAAATAAGGGTTGATCTCTCCTCTACAACTCTCTCACACTACCTGTTCTCTATGAAATAAGGCTTGATCTCTCCTCTACAACTCCCTCACACTACCTGTTCTCTATGAAATAAGGGTTGATCTCTCCTCTACAACTCCCTCACACTACCTGTTCTCTATGAAATAAGGCTTGATCTCTCCTCTACAACTCCCTCACACTATCTGTTCTCTATGAAATAAGGCTTGATCTCTCCTCTACAACTCCCTCACACTACCTGTTCTCTATGAAATAAGGGTTGATCTCTCCTCTACAACTCCCTCACACTATCTGTTCTCTGAAATAAGGGTTGATCTCTCCTCTACAACTCCCTCACACTACCTGTTCTCTATGAAATAAGGGTTGATCTCTCCTCTACAACTCCCTCACACTATCTGTTCTCTATGAAATAAGGGTTGATCTCTCCTCTACAACTCCCTCACACTACCTGTTCTCTATGAAATAAGGGTTGATCTCTCCTCTACAACTCCCTCACACTACCTGTTCTCTATGAAATAAGGCTTGATCTCTCCTCTACAACTCCCTCACACTATCTGTTCTCTATGAAATAAGGGTTGATCTCTCCTCTACAACTCCCTCACACTATCTGTTCTCTGAAATAAGGCTTGATCTCTCCTCTACAACTCCCTCACACTACCTGTTCTCTATGAAATAAGGGTTGATCTCTCCTCTACAATCCCTCACACTATCTGTTCTCTATGAAATAAGGGTTGATCTCTCCTCTACAATCCCTCACACTATCTGTTCTCTATGAAATAAGGGTTGATCTCTCCTCTACAATCCCTCACACTACCTGTTCTCTATGAAATAAGGGTTGATCTCTCCTCTTCAACTCCCTCACACTACCTGTTCTCTGAAATAAGGCTTGATCTCTCCTCTACAACTCCCTCACACTACCTGTTCTCTATGAAATAAGGCTTGATCTCTCCTCTACAACTCCCTCACACTACCTGTTCTCAATGAAATAAGGCTTGATCTCTCCTCTACAACTCCCTCACACTATCTGTTCTCTATGAAATAAGGCTTGATCTCTCCTCTACAACTCCCTCACACTACCTGTTCTCAATGAAATAAGGCTTGATCTCTCCTCTACAACTCCCTCACACTATCTGTTCTCTATGAAATAAGGGTTGATCTCTCCTCTACAACTCCCTCACACTACCTGTTCTCTATGAAATAAGGGTTGATCTCTCCTCTACAACTCCCTCACACTACCTGTTCTCAATGAAATAAGGCTTGATCTCTCCTCTACAACTCCCTCACACTACCTGTTCTCTGAAATAAGGGTTGATCTCTCCTCTACAACTCCCTCACACTACCTGTTCTCAATGAAATAAGGCTTGATCTCTCCTCTACAACTCCCTCACACTACCTGTTCTCTATGAAATAAGGGTTGATCTCTCCTCTACAACTCCCTCACACTACCTGTTCTCAATGAAGTAAGGGTTGATCTCTCCTCTACAACTCCCTCACACTATCTGTTCTCTGAAATAAGGCTTGATCTCTCCTCTACAACTCCCTCACACTACCTGTTCTCAATGAAATAAGGGTTGATCTCTCCTCTACAACTCCCTCACACTACCTGTTCTCTATGAAATAAGGCTTGATCTCTCCTCTACAACTCCCTCACACTACCTGTTCTCAATGAAATAATGAAAAAGGCGACTCACTCTCTCTCTCCTCTCTTGGCACATTCTTCTGTGAAAAAAGAGAGAGAACTAGTCTGGGAATTCTCCTAGCTACAAAACTCTGAATGATAATGTGTTGTGATATTGCGATTAACATTACAGTGAAAGAGTGTACGCTTGAGAATCCAGTTCACACTGTGAACTGAGCTGAGCTCCACTGTTGTTTCTCGCAGACTAACATAATGATCTCATTTCTCTAGCCCCGAGGTACTGGCTGGCTATTACTATGATCCATGTACTGGGTTTAGTTTTGGCTCTGTGGGATATTCAGAGGATATTCTCTCTCTCTGTCTCTCTGTCTCTCTGTCTCTCTGTCTCTCTGTCTCTCTCTCTCTCTCTCTCTCTCTCTCTCTCTCTCTCTCTCTCTCTCAGGGAAATAGTAGAGGATGAGGAGTGATCCTGAGGATCAATCCTGAGGAGGGTGAGGAGGGTGGGGAGGGATCCTGAAAAGGGTGAGGAGGGATCCTGAGTAGGGTGAGGGGGGATCCTAAGGAGGGTGAGGAGGGATCCTGAGGAGGGTGAGGAGGGATCCTGAGGCGGGTGAGGAGGGATCCTGAGGAGGGTGAGGAGAGATCCTGAGGAGGGTGATGAGGCTTACATAAAGCTGTACCAACAGCAGTCCCAACAGCAGAGTCTCAACACCTTAACACTGTTACACCTGTCTGGCAGCAAAACAGTTAATTCAGCCTCATTTGCTGACTTAAAAATACTGATATGACTGACCTGCTTAAACAAATGTGGTTTCTACTGGCAATTGAGATGTACAAACTATGGCATAATGGGACAACGAGCGGATAAGAGGCAAATTCAAGTAAGTAATTCATGAACGAGCTAGGATGGATGTTGTCAATGTAACTATTTGTTCAACACCTTTGAAATGTACAGCGACAGAATTCAGAACATGGGCCATTCTTACAGTATTCTCCCTGTACACCAAGTCAGAATCGTAGGATAAATAAAGGCGGCATATAAGCAGACAATAAAAGTTCTTATAATATTCAATGGCACCACCAAGTCAGGACAGTAGGCTAAATTATGAGGGGAAAAGGTACCAAATTATTAGGGTGAGGCACATGGGCTACTAGCAGCCTACTACACAACATACACTTAGTATTACTTTCTTAGCTACAGTATACACATCTCCCTGGCACATTACATCATTTATGCAGCAGCATAGAATACATTTTTGGACTCACATTGTTGTGCTGTGCTCACTTGAACAGGAAGGTGGCACGGCGGCCCTTCGTGGGCAAATTCTGTCATCGAAACTTCGTCATCAAAGTCTGGTATTCTCTGGATTTACGGTGCTTTCAAGACAACTGGGAACTCGGAAAGAAAACAAGGTTGAATCATGACGTTAGAGGCCCGAGATCTCGACTCGGAATTCCAAGTTGGAGGAACATTCAAAACGTATTTTCCCAGGCAGAGTTTTTTTTTTTCTCTCGGTTCCGAGTCGTCTTGAACTCACTGAAATCCAATTTCCCAGTTCCGAGTCGTCTTGAACTCACTGAAATCCAATTTCCCAGTTCTGAGTTTCCAGTTGTCTTGAACTCACTGAAATCCAATTTCCCAGTTCCGAGTTTCCAGTTGTTTTGGACTCACTGAAATCCAATTTCCCAGTTCTGAGTTTCCAGTTGTCTTGAACTCACTGAAATCCAATTTCCCAGTTCTGAGTTTCCAGTTGTCTTGAACTCACTGAAATACAATTTCCCAGTTCCGAGTTTCCAGTTGTTTTGGAAAAAGGCGGAATTCATGCTGGATGGTCAATGTGGAATGGTCAATGTGGAATGTTTATCCTTTTAAGGTTGGAAAACAGACCCTTAAACCCAGACTTGGGACCACACAGCCACTTCACTGAATTAGCAGGATAGTGATTGCTTTGAAATGCTTGCAGTTAGCCGCTGATTCCTTCCAAACCTCTCATTGTTGAATTTGCTATTTACAACTTGTTGTGTAATGTATATGTCCAATGGCCGATATGTTTAATCTGTCATTCTTCTTCATAATTTATCTTCGTAGGATTTAAAAGGATTTGCCAGTAGATTGCCGACTTGATTCATGATGATGACTGCTAGGTTGCTAGCTAAGATTTTGAAAGTATGATGTTGACATAATCAGTCCAAATCAAAGCTACTGTAGATATAATGTGATTTGATGTCATTTTATCTGTGGCCAATGACCTTGAGCCTTCTTGCATGGGCATTTCTAATGTAACTATATGGAAACACCCACTTGCAATGGCGTAGTGTCCCCATGAGTGACAGAACACTGAGCCAATCACGGTGCAACTAGAGACATTCTCCAACCCCCCTAGGCTCCGTATTTTCCGCTGGCTGCCCCAACACCACAGGAAGCACTGAAACATGTATTTTGGAGCTGTCTTACTCAAGAAAGCAAAAAAGCGACCATGTTTGTATGCAGCTTTATTTAACTCAATTATGTTTTTTTGTACATTGTTTGCAAACTGATATTTGGCACGTATTAATGCCAAAATAACATGCACAACAGGCAACAACTGTCACGACTCCTACCGAAGGAACCTCCCCTTCCTGTTCGAGTGGCGCTCACCGGCCTACTAGCTGCCACCGGAGGTGGCTCCCCTTCCTGTTCGAGTGGCGCTCGGCGGTCGTCGTCACCGGCCTACTAGCTGCCACCGAAGGAACCTCCCCTTCCTGTTCGGGTGGCTCCCCTTCCTGTTCGAGTGGCGCTCAGCGGTCATCGTCACCGGCCTACTAGCTGCCACCGAAGGTGGCTCCCCTTCCTGTTCGAGTGGCGCTCGGCGGTCGTCGTCACCGGCCTACTAGCTGCCACTGAAGGTGGCACCCCTTCCTGTTCGAGTGGCGCTCGGCGGTCGTCGTCACCGGCCTACTAGCTTCCACCGAAGGAACCTCCCCTTCCTGTTCGGGTGGCTCCCCTTCCTGTTCGAGTGGCGCTCGGCGGTCGTCGTCACCGGCCTACTAGCTGCCACTGAAGGTAGCTCCCCTTCCTGTTCGTGTGGCGCTCGGCGGTTGTCGTCACCGGCCTACTAGCTGCCACTGAAGGTAGCTCCCCTTCCTGTTCGGGTGGCTCCCCTTCCTGTTCGAGTGGCGCTCGGCGGTCGTCGTCACCGGCCTACTAGCTGCCACTGAAGGTGGCTCCCCTTCCTGTTCGGGTGGCGCTCGGCGGTCGTCGTCACCGGCCTACTAGCTGCCACTCAAGGTAGCTCCCCTTCCTGTTCGTGTGGCGCTCTGCGGTCGTCGTCACCGGCTTACTAGCTGCCACTGAAGGTAGCTCCCCTTCCTGTTCGGGTGGCTCTCCTTCCTGTTCGGGCAGTGCTCGGCGGTTGTCGTCACCGGCCTACTAGCTGCCACTGAAGGTAGCTCCCCTTCCTGTTGGGGTGGCGCTCGGCGGTCGTCGTCACCTTCCTACTAGCTGCCACTGAAGGTAGCTCCCCTTCCTGTTCGAGTGGCGCTCGGCGGTCTTCGTCACCGGCCTACTAGCTGCCACCAAAGGTAGCTCCCCTTCCTGTTCGGGTGGCTACCCTTCCTGTTCGGGCGGCGCTCGGCGGTCGTCGTCACCGGCTTACTAGCTGCCACCGAAGGTAGCTCCCCTTCCTGTTCGGGCGGCGCTCGGCGGTCGTCGTCATCGGCCTACTAGCTGCCACCGAAGGTAGCTCCCCTTCCTGTTCGGGTGGCTCCCCTTCCTGTTCGGGCGGTGCTCGGCGGTCGTCGTCACCGGCCTACTAGCTGCCACCGAAGGTAGCTCCCCTTCCTGTTCGGATGGCTCCCTTTCCTGTTCGAATGGCGCTCGGCGGTCGTCGTCACCGGCCTACTAGCTGCCACTGAAGGAACCTCCCCTTCCTGTTCGGGTGGCGCTCGGCGGTTGTCGTCACCGGCCTACTAGCTGCCATGGATCCCTTTTCCCCCTTTCTGTTTATTGGTTTCACCTGTGTTTGTTTTAGGCTGATTGGTCGGGCTTTATTTACCAGCAGGCCCGCTCGCCGCTGTGGCTGCTATGAAAGTGAACTGTATTTGCGTGTGCTCAGGGGTGTATTCATTCTGCCGACTCTGTTGAAAAACACTTCTTAAACGGATGCAAACAGAATGAAACGGGGATAAACATACCTGAATCTGTCCAATGGAAATACTAATTTGCAACTGGACTAATGACTACACTACTGTAGCTACACACTAACGATAGACTGCATACCGTGTGCTCTGACACAGCTCATTCAGTATCATTTCTAAAGCAATAAAGAAGGTTTTTTTTCGTTACTTCCCAGAATGTGTGAACAAGCTTTAACTTTTTCCTGAAAAAAGCCTGATAGTTTAATTACATTTGGAAAGAGGGCAGAAATGCAACGTGATCAAGGATTGAATTGCTAATAAGATGAAAGGTGTGTTTTGGGTTACATCTTTAATTTATACTTCATTTCTACGGTTTGAACCACAAATGGCAGGGGAGCAGATTTTTACATGCTTCATCCAGCCCTCATTGTTATTCAGGGTTCGTGACACCTGCTTGTGTTTAGCAGGCAAATGTCACCGTAGAACACACACACACACACACACACACACACACACACACACACACACACACACACACACACACACACACACACACACACGCACGCACACACACACGCACACACACACGCACACACACACGTCACCATACAATCTAAATGTGTCAGCGTGAAATCCGATGTTAACCTTTTGACATTGAGGCGCTCATTATATGTCTAGATATCAACATCTCCTCTCCCCTGTGCTTCACCTTTGTTTAAGCCATCCTATTATTTGTTATCATCTCTGCTGAGCCACGCCGAGCCCTGGCCTGACGCTTGTTAACATGACACATTTCACCACATAGTAAAAAATACTGCTGGGAGACCTCCATGTTTAGAATCTTTAGAATGTCCCTGTTGTCAAGGAAATTACAATTGATGACCCATAATGCAGTGCTCTCTCTCTCTCTCTCTCTCTCTCTCTCTCTCTCTCTCTCTCTCTCTCTCTCTCTCTCTCTCTCTCTCTCTCTCTCTCTCTCTCTCTCTCTCTCTCTCTCTCTCTCTCTCTCTCTCTCTCTCTACCCCCATCCCCCTCTCCTCTCAATTCAATTCAAGTGTGACTTTAATGGACTGGGAAGCATATGTTTACATTATCCAAAGCAAGTGAAATAAACCTTAAACAAAGTGAGAAGAAACAAAAAACAGCATCAAACTCATAAAGGTTTCAAAAGGATCAAGGATGAAGACATTTTGAGTGTCATATTATCAGCCACACTACCGGCCAAAAGTTTGAGAACACCTACTCATTCAAGGGTTTTTATTTATTTGTACTATTTTCTACATTGTAGAATAATAGTGAAGACATCAACAGTTTGGAATAACACATAGGGAATCATGTAGTAACCAAAAAAGTGTTAAACAAATCAAAAAATATATTTTATATTTGAGATTCTTCAAATAGCCACCCTTTGCCTTGATGACAGCTTTTCACACTCTTGGCATTCTCTCAACCAGCTTCACCTGGAATTATTTTCCAGCACTCTTGAAGAAGTTTCCACATAGCTGGTTGCTGAGCACTTGTTGGCTGCTTTTCCTTTACTCTGCTGAGCACTTGTTGGCTGCTTTTCCTTCACTCTGCGGTCTGACTCATCCCAAACCATCTCAATTAGGTTGAGGTCAGGGGATTGTGGAGGCCAGGTCATCTGATGCAGCACTCCATCACTCTACTTCTTGATAAAATAGATCTTGCACAACTTGGAGATGTGTTGGGCCATTGTCCTGTTGAGAAACAAATGATTGCCCCACTAAGCACAAACCAGATGGGATGCTGTGGTAGCTATGCTGGTAAAGTGTGCCTTGAATTCTAAATACATTACAGACAGTGACATCAGCAAAGCAGCCCCAACGCATCACACCTCCTCCTCCTTCATCCTTCACAGTGGAAAATATACATGCGGAGATCATCCGTTCACCTACTCCCCGTCTCACAAAGACACAGTGGCTGGAATCAAAAATCTCACATTTTTCAGACCAAAGGACACATTTCCATCAGTCTATTGTCCATTGCCCGTGTTGGGTCTTCCATTCCTGTGGTGGTCCGCATGAGAGCCAGTTTCATCATAGCGCTTGAATGTTTTTGCGACTGCACTCGTTCAAAGTTCTTGAAATGTTCCGTATTGACTGACCTTCATGCCTTAAAGTAATGATGGAATGTCGTTTCTCTTTGCTTATTTGAGCTGTTCTTGCCATAATATAGACTTGGTCTTTTACCAAATAGGGCCGTCTTCTGTATACCACCCCTACCTTGTCACAGCACAACTGATCAATGCTCAATGCTCAAACGCATTAAGAAGGAAAGAAATTAACTTTTAAGAAAGCACACCTGTTAATTGAAATGCATTCCAGCCTCATGAAGCTGGTTGAGAGAATGCCAAGAGTGTGCAAAGCTGTCGTCAAGGCAAAGGGTGGTTACATTGAAGAATCTAAAATATTAAATACGTTTTGATTTGTTTAATATGTGTTACCTCATAGTTTTGATGACTTCACTAATATTCTACAGTGCAGAAATCAGTAAAAAATAAATAAAGCACTTGAATCAGTAGGTGTTCTCAAACTTTTGACTGGTATTGTATGTAGAGTGAAATATGTGTCTCTAATATGGTCATACATTAGAGGTTAGGAAGTGCAGCTAAGTTTCCACCTCATTTTGTGGGAAGTGTGCACCTAGCCTGTCTTCTCTCAAGAGCCAGGTCTACCTATGGCGGCCTCTCTCAATAGCAAGGCTATGCTCTCTCTCTCTCTCTCTCTCTCTCTCTCTCTCTCTCTCTCCATCCCTCAACCTCAATCTCTCTCTCTCTGTCTCTTTGTTCCTCTCTGGCTCTCACTGGCTGTCTCTCTCTCCGTCTATCTATCTCTCTCTCTCTCCATCTCTCCCTCCGTCTCTCACTCCCTCCGTTTCCCTCCCTCCCTCCGTCTCTCTCTCTCTCTCTCTCTCTCTCTCCGTCTCTCTCTCTGTAGAGGGATGTTGTCCTCAGCTCTCAGCTCAGACAAGACAGAGACGGCTGATTGATGATGAGCCTCAACCCTCCAACCAACCAAACCCTACAGAGAGACAAAGATAATTTAACAGCTAAGGAAGGGTCTGGTCTGACTGAAGTATAACCACAGTCTCCCCAAATTCTCTATCCCGGCAGTTAGACAGTCAATCAGGCCTGGGTCTGGGCTGTTGTTTTTTAAACTGTTGGGATTTAGATCAGCCTTGTGTCAAATTTAAATTGTCCATTATAGAGTTGATGTACTGGGGCCTAGGATGGGGTCAGAGGTATAGGACTAGGGATGGGGTCGGAGGTATAGGACTGGGGATGGGGTCAGAGGTATAGGACTGGGTATGGGGTCAGAGGTATAGGACTGGGGTCAGAGGTATAGGACTGGGGATGGGGTCAGAGGTATAGGACTGGGGATGGGGTCAGAGGTATAGGACTGGGGATGGGGTCAGAGGTATAGGACTGGGTATGGAAGTATAGGACTGGGGTCAGAGGTATAGGAGTGGGGATGGGGTCAGAGGTATAGGACTGGGGATGGGGTCGGAGGTATAGGACTGGGGATGGGGTCAGAGGCATAGGACTGGGGATAGGGTCAGAGGTATAGGACTGGGGATGGGGTCAGAGGTATAGGACTGGGGATGGGGTCAGAGGTATAGGACTGGGGATGGGGTCAGAGGTATAGGACTGGGGATGGAGTCAGAGGTGTAGGACTGGGGATGGGGTCAGAGGTGTAGGACTGGGGATGGGGTCAGAGGTATAGGACTGGGGATGGGGTCAGAGGTATAGGACTGGGGATGGAGGTATAGGACTGGGTATGGGGTTGGAGGTATATGACTGGGGATGGAGGTATAGGACTGGGGATGGGGTCAGAGGTATAGGACTGGGGATGGGGTCAGAGGTATAGGATTGGGGATGGAGGTATAGGACTGGGGATGGGGTCGGAGGTATAGGACTGGGGATGGGGTCAGAGGTATAGGATTGGGGATGGAGGTATAGGACTGGGGATGGGGTCGGAGGTATAGGACTGGGGATGGGGTCAGAGGTATAGGACTGGGGATGGGGTCGGAGGTATAGGACTGGGTATGGGGTCAGAGGTATAGGACTGGGGTCAGAGGTATAGGACTGGGGATGGGGTCTGAGGTATAGGACTGGGGATGGGGTCAGAGGTATAGGACTGGGGATGGGGTCAGAGGTATAGGACTGGGGATGGGGTCGGAAGTATAGGACTGGGGATGGTGTCAGAGGTATAGGACTGGGGATGGGGTCAGAGGTATAGGACTGGGGATGGAGGTATAGGACTGGGGATGGGGTCGGAGGTATAGGACTGGGGATGGAGGTATAGGACTGGGGATGGGGTCGGAGGTATAGGACTGGGGATGGAGGTGTAGGACTGGGGATGGGGTCGGAGGTATAGGACTGGGTATGGGGTCAGAGGTATGGGACTGGGGATGGAGGTATAGGACTGGGGATGGGGTCAGAGGTATAGGACTGGGGATGGGGTCAGAGGTATAGGACTGGGGATGGAGGTATAGGACTGGGGATGGGGTCGGAGGTATAGGACTGGGGATGGGGTCAGAGGTATAGGACTGGGGATGGAGGTTTAGGACTGGGGATGGGGTCGGAGGTATAGGACTGGGTATGGGGTCAGAGGTATAGGACTGGGGATGGAGGTATAGGACTGGGGATGGGGTCGGAGGTATAGGACTGGGGATGGGGTCAGAGGTATAGGACTGGGGATGGGGTCGGAGGTATAGGACTGGGGATGGGGTCAGAGGTATAGGACTGGGGTCAGAGGTATAGGACTGGGGATGGAGGTATAGGACTGGGGATGGGGTCGGAGGTATAGGACTGGGGATGGAGGTGTAGGACTGGGGATGGGGTCGGAGGTATAGGACTGGGGATGGGGTCAGAGATATAGGACTGGGTATGGAAGTATAGGACTGGGGTCAGAGGTATAGGAGTGGGGATGGGGTCAGAGGTATAGGACTGGGGATGGGGTCGGAGGTATAGGACTGGGGATGGGGTCAGAGGCATAGGACTGGGGATAGGGTCAGAGGTATAGGACTGGGGATGGGGTCAGAGGTATAGGACTGGGGATGGGGTCAGAGGTATAGGACTGGGGATGGGGTCAGAGGTATAGGACTGGGGATGGAGTCAGAGGTGTAGGACTGGGGATGGGGTCAGAGGTGTAGGACTGGGGATGGGGTCAGAGGTATAGGACTGGGGATGGGGTCAGAGGTATAGGACTGGGGATGGGGTCAGAGGTATAGGATTGGGGATGGAGGTATAGGACTGGGGATGGGGTTGGAGGTATAGGACTGGGGATGGGGTCAGAGGTATAGGACTGGGGATGGGGTCGGAGGTATAGGACTGGGTATGGGGTCAGAGGTATAGGACTGGGGTCAGAGGTATAGGACTGGGGATGGGGTCAGAGGTATAGGACTGGGGATGGGGTCAGAGGTATAGGACTGGGGATGGAGGTATAGGACTGGGGATGGGGTCGGAGGTATAGGACTGGGGATGGAGGTGTAGGACTGGGGATGGGGTCGGAGGTATAGGACTGGGTATGGGGTCAGAGGTATAGGACTGGGGATGGAGGTATAGGACTGGGGATGGGGTCAGAGGTATAGGACTGGGAATGGAGGTATAGGACTGGGGATGGAGGTATAGGACTGGGGATGGGGTCGGAGGTATAGGACTGGGGATGGGGTCAGAGGTATAGGACTGGGGATGGAGGTGTAGGACTGGGGATGGGGTCGGAGGTATAGGACTGGGTATGGGGTCAGAGGTATAGGACTGGGGATGGAGGTATAGGACTGGGGATGGGGTCGGAGGTATAGGACTGGGGATGGGGTCAGAGGTATAGGACTGGGGTCAGAGGTATAGGACTGGGGATGGAGGTATAGGACTGGGTATGGGGTCAGAGGTATAGGACTGGGGTCAGAGGTATAGGACTGGGGATGGGGTCAGAGGTATAGGACTGGGGATGGGGTCAGAGGTATAGGACTGGGGATGGGGTCAGAGGTATAGGACTGGGGATGGGGTCAGAGGTATAGGACTTGGGATGGGGTCGGAAGTATAGGACTGGGGATGGGGTCAGAGAATAGGACTGGGGATGGGGTCAGAGGTATAGGACTGGGGATGGAGGTATAGGACTGGGGATGGGGTCGGAGGTATAGGACTGGGGATGGAGGTGTAGGACTGGGGATGAGGTCGGAGGTATAGGACTGGGGATGGGGTCAAAAGTATAGAACTGGGGATGGGGTCAGAGGTATAGGACTGGGGATGGGGTCAGATGTGTAGGACTGGGGATGGGGTCAGAGGTATAGGACTGGGGATGGGGTCGGAAGTATAGGACTGGGGATGGGGTCTGAGGTATAGGACTGGGGATTGGGTCAGAGGTATAGGACTGGGGATGGGGTCAGAGGTAGAGGACTGGGGATGGATGTATAGGACTGGGGATGGGGTCGGAGGTATAGGACTGGGGATGGAGGTGTAGGACTGGGGATGGGGTCGGAGGTATAGGACTGGGGATGGGGTCAGAGGTATAGGACTGGGGATGGGGTCAGAGGTATAGGACTGGGGATGGAGGTATAGGACTGGGGATGGTGTCGGAGGTATAGGACTGGGTATGGGGTCAATTGGCTCCCATTCCTCTGACTACCTCCTATTCCCCTTTCCAGTCCTCATCCAGCCTGTTCCCTCGTCTCTCCCCAGTTACCAGGGAGAGTACAGTAATATGCACATATGTTCCTCTACAGGAAGTGGTTTGTATTAAGTCCTGGCAGTGGCCACACTGAGAACATCATGGGTGGAACAAACACACCAGAGCCAGCAGCAAGACCTTTTAGACAAGAGTCCCAAAATCTCACCCTGTTCCCTATTCCCTACACAGTGCACTACTTTTGACCAGAGCTCTATGGTGGCATTTTGGATGTAGCCTTATCGTCTGGTGTACATTACTGTGTTTCTCTTAATTGTGATCATGTAAACTCCTGGTTGATGACAACTCCCTGTACAGGTCAGCTGTGAGGAAGACTGATTAAGACATAGAGTGTAACGGTTGAGAAATGTACACTATATAAAACACAGGTATGTGGACACTCCTTCAAATGAGTGGATTTTCAAATCAAAATCAAATCAAATTGATTCATATAGCCCTTCGTACATCCGCTGATATCTCAAAGTGTTGTGCAGAAACCCAGCCTAAAACCCCCAAACAGCAAGCAATGTAGGTATTTCAGCCACAGTCGTTGCTGACAGGTGTATCAAATCAAGCATCAAGCGGCCATGCAATCTCCATAGACAAACATTGGCAGTAGAATGGCCTTTTCCTGAAGGAGCTCAGTGACTTTCAACGTGGCACCCGTCATACTCAACCATTTTCTAAGCCGCGCGCACACAAGCCACGAGCAATGCCAAGCGTCATCTGGAGTGGTGTTAAACCAATACCAAGCGTCAGCTGGAGTGGTGTTAAGGCTGGAGTGGTGTTAAACCAATACCAAGCGTCAGCTGGAGTGGTGTTAAACCAATGCCAAGCGTCAGCTGGAGTGGTGTTAAACCAATGCCAAGCGTCAGCTGGAGTGGTGTTAAACCAATACCAAGCGTCAGCTGGAGTGGTGTTAAACCAATGCCAAGCTGGAGTGGTGTTAAACCAATGCCAAGCGTCAGCTGGAGTGGTGTAAAACCAATGCCAAGCATCAGCTGGAGTGGTGTAAAACCAATACCAAGCATAAGCTGGAGTGGTGTTAAGGCTGGAGTGGTGTAAAACCAATGCCAAGCGTCAGCTGGAGTGGTGTTAAACCAATGCCAAGCGTCAGCTGGAGTGGTGTTAAATCAATGCCAAGCGTCAGCTGGAGTGGTGTTAAACCAATGCCAAGCGTCAGCTGGAGTGGTGTTAAACCAATACCAAGCGTCAGCTGGAGTGGTGTAAAACCAATACCAAGCTGGAGTGGTGTTAAACCAATGCCAAGCGTGAGCTGGAGTGGTGTAAAAGCAATGCCAAGCATCAGCTGGAGTGGTGTTAAACCAATGCCAAGCGTCAGCTGGAGTGGTGTTAAACCAATGCCAAGCGTCAGCCTGGAGTGGTGTTAAACCAATGCCAAGCGTCAGCTGGAGTGGTGTAAAAGCAATGCCAAGCATCAGCTGGAGTGGTGTTAAACCAATGCCAAGCGTCAGCTGGAGTGGTGTTAAACCAATGCCAAGCGTCAGCTGGAGTGGTGTTAAACCAATGCCAAGCGTCGGCTGGAGTGGTGTTAAACCAATGCCAAGCGTCAGCTGGAGTGGTGTTAAACCAATACCAAGCGTCAGCTGGAGTGGTGTAAAACCAATACCAAGCTGGAGTGGTGTTAAACCAATGCCAAGCGTCAGCTGGAGTGGTGTAAAACCAATACCAAGCGTCAGCTGGAGTGGTGTTAAAGCAATGCCAAGCGTCAGCTGGAGTGGTGTAAAACCAATGCAAAGCGTCAGCCTGGAGTGGTGTTAAACCAATGCCAAGCGTCAGCTGGAGTGGTGTAAAACCAATACCAAGCGTCAGCTGGAGTGGTGTTAAAGCAATGCCAAGCGTCAGCTGGAGTGGTGTAAAACCAATGCCAAGCGTCAGCCTGGAGTGGTGTTAAACCAATGCCAAGCGTCAGCTGGAGTGGTGTAAAAGCAATGCCAAGCATCAGCTGGAGTGGTGTTAAACCAATGCCAAGCGTCAGCTGGAGTGGTGTTAAACCAATGCCAAGCGTCAGCTGGAGTGGTGTTAAACCAATGCCAAGCGTCGGCTGGAGTGGTGTTAAACCAATGCCAAGCTGGAGTGGTGTTAAACCAATGCCAAGCGTCAGCTGGAGTGGTGTTAAACCAATGCCAAGCGTCAGCTGGAGTGGTGTTAAACCAATGCCAAGCTGGAGTGGTGTTAAACCAATGCCAAGCGTCAGCTGGAGTGGTGTTAAACCAATGCCAAGCATCAGCTGGAGTGGTGTAAAAAGCAATGCCAAGCGTCAGCTGGAGTGGTGATAAACCAATGCCAAGCGTCGGCTGGAGTGGTGTTAAACCAATGCCAAGCTGGAGTGGTGTTAAACCAATGCCAAGCGTCAGCTGGAGTGGTGTTAAACCAATGCCAAGCGTCAGCTGGAGTGGTGTTAAACCAATGCCAAGCTGGAGTGGTGTTAAACCAATGCCAAGCGTCAGCTGGAGTGGTGTAAAAGCAATGCCAAGCATCAGCTGGAGTGGTGTTAAACCAATGCCAAGCGTCAGCTGGAGTGGTGTTAAACCAATGCCAAGCGTCAGCTGGAGTGGTGTAAAAGCAATGCCAAGCATCAGCTGGAGTGGTGTTAAACCAATGCCAAGCATCAGCTGGAGTGGTGTAAAAAGCTTGGACTCTTGGAGCCGTGGAACAATGAATCACGCTTCACCATCTGGCAGTCCGACGGACGAATCTGGGTTTGGCGGATGCCAGGAGAACGTTTCCTGCCCCCAAATGCATAAGAGGAATAAATGGTCTGGGGCTGTTCTTTATGGTTCGGGAAACACAACACAATCCTTCCTAGAAGTGTGGAGGAGGTTCTATCGGCATAATGGGGACCAACTCCATATTAATGCCCATGAATGAGATGTTTTGACGAGCAGGTGTTCGCATACTTTTAGTCGCGCAGTGTATATGTGTGTTGCTATGGCAATCAAGGCTCTCGCTCCGTGTGTAATTACGCTATGCGGACGGATAACAGTGAGTTCTGTAGTCGGTGAAAACGTTTGAGTTTACATAAAATGAGTATAATAAACTCGCAGGGTAAAGTATATCACTGCTGAAAATAAACCTGCTTAGGGGGTTCTTTATCGCGTCCTTTAGTTCAACAGTGTAAAATATATTCCTAATATTATATATTATAACTGCAAACTTTACATATCTCAAAAAGGCTGAAAATAGATGGTTTTGATTCAATTGTCACACAATTAACATTATTTTTTTTATTTTTAATGAGAACAAGTATAGAGAAGTTGGTTTAAATGTACACCTGACTTTCTTTCATGACCGCGATTTGCATTTGAATGATTATACCTTTGCTGCGGCAAGTTCACTCAATTTATGCAATTTATGATTGAAGCTTACGACTACCTCGTTCGATCTCTAGGCCTTGTTATGTAAATTTAGTCTTCACTATGGCCTAAAATCAGTTTGATTTAACTGGGCATGTTTTTGTTGTTGTTATGAGATGCAACTGTCATTGGAATGAGGGGACGTGTAGGGAATACGAAACCTGTAATCTACATGTTTATTGTCATTAGTCTGGCAGAAACCTGTAATCTACATGTTTATTGTCATTAGTCTGGCAGAAACCTGTAATCTACATGTTTATTGTCATTAGTCTGGCAGAAACCTGTAATCTACATGTTTATTGTCATTAGTCTGGCAGAAACCTGTAATCTACATGTTTATTGTCATTAGTCTGGCAGAAACCTGTAATCTACATGTTTATTGTCATTAGTCTGGCAGAAACCTGTAATCTACATGTTTATTGTCATTAGTCTGGCAGAAACCTGTAATCTACATGTTTATTGTCATTAGTCTGGCAGAAACCTGTAATCTACATGTTTATTGTCATTAGTCTGGCAGAAACCTGTAATCTACATGTTTATTGTCATTAGTCTGGCAGAAACCTGTAATCTACATGTTTATTGTCATTAGTCTGGCAGAAACCTGTAATCTACATGTTTATTGTCATTAGTCTGGCAGAAACCTGTAATCTACATGTTTATTGTCATTAGTCTGGCAGAAACCTGTAATCTACATGTTTATTGTCATTAGTCTGGCAGAAATAGCACATCGATTGAAGCTGGAATGTGGGATTGAAGCTGTAATGTCACAACGAACTGTGTACAACGTGAGTCTCACCACCAATCTGTTGTTGTTGAAACAATTTCAACCAGTTTGGGATCCAGAAAAAGGTAGGAGATACAGATTTAAATCGACCCAAGCGTTTGCTCCGTCAAGTGAGCTGATGTTTATGGACTCTCGAGTGTCGCAGCGGGCCGAGGCACTGCATCTCAGCGCTAAGAGGGTGTCACTACAGACTCCCTGGTTCGATTCCAGGCTGCATCACAACCAGGCCGTGATCGGGAGTCCCATAGGGGTGGCGTGCAATTGGCCCAGCGCGTCGTCCGGGTTAGGGTTTGGGCCGGGATAGTCCGTCATTGTAAATAAGAATTTGTTCTTAACTAACTTGCCTAGTTATATAGAGGTTAACTAAAGATGAATGAAGTAGTGATCTCGCCCTGTAACTGTGGTAGGAAAGGCATGGATACGGTTCATGGTAGGGTAGTCTTTAATTAAATGTTTTATTTATCCTTTATTTAACCAGGTAGGCCAGTTGAGAACGAGTTGTCATTTACAACAGCGACCTGGCCAAGATAAAGAAAAGTCTTTCCCTCCATCTAAACATCAGCAGACCCCTATTTGCCCACCGAGAGAGAGCAAAGGCATCTCTCTCCATCCATCCATCTCTCTCCATCCATCCCTCCAGCATCAAAGACCCCCACTAAATAATGGGCCAGCTCACTCCAGGATTCTCGCCAGAGAGAATTTTACACTCTTCATTAACATTATAGTTGCTGGAGGCCGTTGGGTTGTGACGAACTCTGACCCTTAAGACTTGTTTTAAAAAATGACCCCTGACCTAGCTCCTGGGTGCTATCCACCATCCAGTGGTATGGATGCGTCACAAAAGGCAACCGATTCCCTATTGTGTGCACTACGGCACACTGCCCTGGTCAAAATTAGTGCCCTACATAGGGAACAGGGTGCCGTTTGGGACGAAGCATGATGTTTGGAGGCTAGTGGAGAGGAGGGTAGGAGAGCATGGATAACCCATCTAGGCTGCTGCCTCCCTGTCTTTGTAGCAGTGTCTGGAGGAATCTCCGGAGCATCCGCTGGGTTGGAGATAAACACCCACAGGCTAGATGCTTCTCCTGCTGCAGCTCAACAAACTCACAGTTAAAACCAGGGTACTGTTCTCTTACCTGGCTGTAATGAACCCACAGTTAATACCAGGGTACTGTTCTCTTACCTGGCTGTAATGAAGCCACAGTTAAAACCAGGGTACTGTTCTCTTACCTGGCTGTAATGAAGCCACAGTTAAAACCAGGGTACTGTTCTCTTACCTGGCTGTAATGAACCCACAGTTAATGCCAGGGTACTGTTCTCTTACCTGGCTGTAGCTTAATGAAGCCACAGTTAAAACCAGGGTACTGTTCTCTTACCTGGCTGTAATGAAGCCACAGTTAATACCAGGGTACTGTTCTCTTACCTGGCAGTAGCTTAATGAAACCACAGTTAATACCAGGGTACTGTTCTCTTACCTGGCTGTAATGAAGCCACTGTTAATACCAGGGTACTGTTCTCTTACCTGGCTGTAGCTTAATGAACCCACAGTTAATACCAGGGTACTGTTCTCTTACCTGGCAGTAGCTTAATGAACTCACAGTTAATACCAGGGTACTGTTCTCTTACCTGGCTGTAGCTTAATGAAGCCACAGTTAATACCAGGGTACTGTTCTCTTACCTGGCTGTAGCTTAATGAACCCACAGTTGATACCTGTACATAGTCCAAATGGAATGTACTCACCATATACTGGAGGGTTCTACCTGGAATTTGTACATATTCTAAATGGTGAGTAAATTCCGTTTAGAACCCTCCAGTATATGGTGAGTAAATTCCATTTAGAACCCTCCAGTATATGGTGAGTAAATTCCATTTTGAATCCTCCAGTATATGGTGAGTGAATTCTATTTAGAACCCTCCAGTATATGGTGAGTAAATACTGTTTAGAACCCTCCAGTGTATCGTGAGTAAATTATGTTTAGATTCCTCCAGTATATGGTGAGTAAATTCTGTTTAGAATCCTCCAGTATATGGTGAGTAAATTCTGTTTAGAATCCTCCAGTATATGGTGAGTAAATTCCGTTTAGAACCCTCCAGTATATGGTGAGTTAATTCCGTTTAGAACCCTCCAGTATATGGTGAGTAAATTCAGTTTAGAACCCTCCAGTATATGGTGAGTAAATTCCATTTAGAATCCTACAGTATATGATGAGTAAATTCCGCTTAGAACCCTCAAGTATATGGTGAGTAAATTATGTTTAGATTCCTCCAGTATATGGTGAGTAAATTCTGTTTAGAATCCTCCAGTATATGGTGAGTAAATTCCGTTTAGAATCCTCCATTATATGGTGAGTAAATTCCGTTTAGAACCCTCAAGTATATGGTGAGTAAATTCCATTTAGAACCCTCCAGTATATGGTGAGTAAATTCAGTTTACAACACTCCAGTATGTGGTGAGTAAATTCCATTTAGAACCCTCCAGTATATGGTGAGTAAATTCCGTTTAGAACCCTCCAGTATATGGTGAGTAAATTCCGTTTAGAACCCTCCAGTATATGGTGAGTAAATTCCGTTTATAACCCTCCAGTATATGGTGAGTAAATTCCGTTTAGAACCCTCCAGTATATGGTGAGTAAATTCCATTTAGAATCCTACAGTATATGGTGAGTAAATTCCGTTTAGAACCCTCAAGTATATGGTGAGTAAATTATGTTTAGATTCCTCCAGTATATGGTGAGTAAATTATGTTTAGAACCCTCCAGTATATGGTGAGTAAATTCCGTATAGAACCCTCCAGTATATGGTGAGTAAATTCCGTTTAGAATCTTCCAGTATATGGTGAGTAAATTCTGTTTAGAATCCTCCAGTATATGGTGAGTAAATTCCGTTTACAACCCTCCAGTATATGGTGAGTAAATTCCGTTTAGAACCCTCCAGTATATGGTGAGTAAATTCCGTTTAGAACCCTCAAGTATATGGTGAGTAAATTATGTTTAGATTCCTCCAGTATATGGTGAGTAAATTCTGTTTAGAATCCTCCAGTATATGGTGAGTAAATTCTGTTTAGAATCCTCCAGTATATGGTGAGTAAATTCCGTTTAGAACCCTCAAGTATATGGTGAGTAAATTCCATTTAGAACCCTCCAGTATATGGTGAGTAAATTCAGTTTAGAACACTCCAGTATGTGGTGAGTAAATTCCATTTAGAACCCTCCAGTATATGGTGAGTAAATTCTGTTTAGAACCCTCCAGTATTCGGTGAGTAAATTCCGTTTAGAACCCTCCAGTATATGGTGAGTAAATTCCGTTTAGAACCCTCCCGTATATGGTGAGTAAATTCCGTTTAGAACCCTCCAGTATATGGTGAGTAAATTCCGTTTAGAACCCTCAGGTATATGGTGAGTAAATTCCGTTTAGAACTCTCAAGTATATGGTGAGTAAATTCCGTTTAGAACCCTCCAGTATATGGTGAGTAAATTCTGTTTAGAACCCTCAAGTATATGGTGAGTAAATTCTGTTTAGAACCCTCCAGTATATGGTGAGTAAATTCTGTTTAGAATCCTCCAGTATATGGTGAGTAAATTCGGTTTAGAACCCTCAAGTATATGGTGAGTAAATTCCATTTAGAACCCTCCAGTATATGGTGAGTAAATTCTGTTTAGAACCCTCCAGTATATGGTGAGTAAATTCTGTTTAGAATCCTCCAGTATATGGTGAGTAAATTCGGTTTAGAACCCTCCAGTATATGGTGAGTAAATTCCGTTTAGAACCCTCCAGTATATGGTGAGTAAATTCCGTTTAGAACCCTCCAGTATATGTTGAGTAAATTCCGTTTAGAACCCTCCAGTATATGGTGAGTAAATTCCGTTTAGAACCCTCCAGTATATGTTGAGTAAATTCCGTTTAGAACCCTCCAGTATATGGTGAGTAAATTCCGTTTAGAACCCTCCAGTATATGGTGAGTAAATTCCGTTTAGAATCCTCCAGTATATGGTGAGTACATTCCGTTTAGAACCCTCCAGTATATGGTGAGTAAATTCCGTTTAGAACCCTCCAGTATATGGTGAGTAAATTCCGTTTAGAACCCTCCAGTATATGGTGAGTAAATTCCGTTTAGAACCCTCAGGTATATGGTGAGTAAATTCCGTTTAGAACCGTCCAGTATGTGGTGAGTAAATTCCATTTTAGAACCCTCCGGTATATGGTGAGTAAATTCCGTTTGGAACCCTCAAGTATATGGTGACTAAATTCCGTTTAGATCCCTCCAGTATATGGTGACTAAATTCTGTTTGGAATCCTCCAGTATATGGTGAGTAAATTCTGTTTAGAACCCTCCAGTACATGGTGAGTAAATTCCGTTTAGAACCCTCCAGTATATGGTGAGTAAATTCCATTTAGAATCCTCCAGTATATGGTGAGTAAATTCTGTTTAGAACCCTCAAGTATATGGTGAGTAAATTCCGTTTAGAACCCTCAAGTAAATGGTGAGTAAATTCCATTTAGAATCCTCCAGTATATGGTGAGTAAATTCTGTTTAGAACCCTCATGTATATGGTGAGTAAATTCCGTTTAGAACCCTCAAGTAAATGGTGAGTAAATTTCGTTTAGAACCCTCCAGTATATGGAGAGTAAATTCCGTTTAGAACCCTCCCTGTATATGGTGAGTAAATTCCGTTTAGAACCCTCCAGTATATGGTGAGTAAATTCCGTTTAGAACCCTCAGGTATATTGTGAGTAAATTCTGTTTAGAACCCTCAAGTATATGGTGAGTAAATTCCGTTTAGAACCCTCAAGTAAATGGTGAGTAAATTTCGTTTAGAACCCTCCAGTATATGGTGAGTAAATTCCATTTAGAATCCTCCAGTATATGGTGAGTAAATTCTGTTTAGAACCCTCCAGTACATGGTGAGTAAATTCCGTTTAGAACCCTCCAGTATATGGTGAGTAAATTCCATTTAGAATCCTCCAGTATATGGTGAGTAAATTCTGTTTAGAACCCTCAAGTATATGGTGAGTAAATTCCGTTTAGAACCCTCAAGTAAATGGTGAGTAAATTCCATTTAGAATCCTCCAGTATATGGTGAGTAAATTCTGTTTAGAACCCTCATGTATATGGTGAGTAAATTCCGTTTAGAACCCTCAAGTAAATGGTGAGTAAATTTCGTTTAGAACCCTCCAGTATATGGAGAGTAAATTCCGTTTAGAACCCTCCCTGTATATGGTGAGTAAATTCCGTTTAGAACCCTCCAGTATATGGTGAGTAAATTCCGTTTAGAACCCTCAGGTATATTGTGAGTAAATTCTGTTTAGAACCCTCAAGTATATGGTGAGTAAATTCCGTTTAGAACCCTCAAGTAAATGGTGAGTAAATTTCGTTTAGAACCCTCCAGTATATGGTGAGTAAATTCCATTTAGAATCCTCCAGTATATGGTGAGTAAATTCAGTTTAGAACCCTCCAGTATGTGGTGAGTAAACTCCACTCCACAAACTCTGTAAACTCCACTACAAGGTGTGTGTTCTTATTGCAGTAGGCTTGTCTTGGGATTGAACTTCTCCTACTTCTATCTGTTTGTAACCTACACACAGATCATTTGAGTAATCTAGAACCCTTTATGCTAAGTACATTACACATTAATTATACAATAACTGCAGTCTAGCAATAAAACCATTTTAATCATTGTGAGGAAAGAGAAATTAACTTACTAACGGGGGGGGGAGGGGGGTAAGATATAAAATGCTAAGTGGGATGGGGAAAACTCTTAATCCTTAAATCCTTTAAAACCCTTTAAAAATATGAAAAAAAATGTGGCTGTATTCTAACAAGCTGTTTTAGTGTGGGTAGTCTGAGTACACATCATCATTTTAAATCAATTGTTTTCTCTTTTTTTTGTTAATCATTTTTGTGCCTGAGGCTGATCTGCCTCGCAGGCAACGTTTCCTTTGATATGCTTCCCAGATGACCACAACACAGCATCCCAGCCAGAGTTAACTTCTCTGTAGGATTTAGTGTTCGCCGTTCGTACGCCCTCCCAGATGTAGCTTTACCAAGTCCAACATTGACTTTATCTCCTGCGCTACACTGGGGGCTTTGAACAATGTGTTGTGGATGGATGTGAAGTTTGGGATGAGAGAAAACTTGAAGTTGGTTGGTAGCCAATGTTGTGGGACTAGAATTAAAGAGGAGAGAAATGCCTTGAAGGCAAATGTACCTTGAAGGCTGTGTCCTTCAAACAGACTCAAAAAAGTGTTTGGAGGGAGTGATGAATAAACATGAGTGTCTCTGTCTCTCTCTCTGTCTCTCTCTCTCTCTCTCTCTCTCTCTCTCTGTCTCTCTCTCTCTCTCTCTCTCTGTCTCTCTCTCTGTCTCTCTCTCTCTGTCTCTCTCTCTCTGTCTCTCTATCTCTCTCTCTCTGTCTCTCTATCTCTCTCTCTCTGTCTCTCTATCTCTCTCTCTCTGTCTCTCTCTCTCTGTCTCTCTATCTCTGTCTCTCTATCTCTCTCTCTCTCTCTCTGTGTCTGTGTCTGTGTCTGTGTCTGTGTCTGTCTGTCTGTCTGTCTGTCTGTCTGTCTGTCTGTCTGTCTGTCTGTCTGTCTGTGTCTCTCTCTCTCTGTCTCTGTCTCTGTCTTACTCTCTGTCTCTCTCTCTGTTTCTCTCTCTCTCTGTTTCTCTGTCTCTCTCTCTATCTGTCTCTCTCTGTCTGTCTCTGTCTCACTCTCTCTCTCTCTCTCTGTCTCTCTCTCTGTCTCTCTCTCTCTCTGTTTCTCTCTCTCTCTCTCTGTGTCTTTTGTTTGTTCATGTTTTCAGTCAGACAATGACCTTTACTTGAAGGGTGACTATCAAATCAAATCAAATCAAATGCCAAGTTCTAAATGAACCCACAGCAGGTGCATAATCAGAACATCAGTGAAACAAATCATTTGACTCTGTTTAGTTGACACCGATGGGGCCCAGAATCTGTGAGAAAACAAACACATCAAGCACACCTCATGAAGTTGTTTACAGATTCAGTATAGAGAATGGCATCGGAGACAATAACAACAGATTACATGTAAGGAACCTACTGTAAACAGATATACAATGGTTTCCTGTGTTCATGCTGATGGTTCCTAGTGTCTCTCTGTCCCCTGACCTGATGGTTCCTTCTGTCTCTCTGTCCCTTGACCTGATGGTTCCTAGTGTCTCTCTGTCCCCTGACCTGATGGTTCCTTCTGTCTCTCTGTCCCTTGACCTGATGGTTCCTAGTGTCTCTCTGTCCCCTGACCTGATGGTTCCTCCTGTCTCTCTGTCCCCTGACCTGCTGGTTCCTCCTGTCTCTCCTGTCCCTGACCTGATGGTTCCTCCTGTCTCTCTGTCCCCTGACCTGATGGTTCCTCCTGTCTCTCTGTCCCCTGACCTGATGGTTCCTAGTGTCTCTCTGTCCCCTGACCGGATGGTTCCTCCTGTCTCTCTGTCCCCTGACCTGATGGTTCCTCCTGTCTCTCTGTCCCCTGACCTGATGGTTCCTCCTGTCTCTCTGTCCCTTGACCTGATGGTTCCTAGTGTCTCTCTGTCCCCTGACCTGATGGTTCCTCCTGTCTCTCTGTCCCCTGACCTGATGGTTCCTCCTGTCCCTCTGTCCCCTGACCGGATGGTTCCTCCTGTCTCTCTGTCCCCTGACCGGATGGTTCCTCCTGTCTCTCTGTCTCCTGACCTGATGGTTCCTCCTGTCTCTCTGTCCCCTGACCTGATGGTTCCTCCTGTCTCTCTGTCCCCTGACTGTGTTCATCCTGATGGTTCCTCCTGTCTCTCTGTCCCCTGACCTGATGGTTCCTCCTGTCTCTCTGTCCCCTGACCTGATGGTTCCTCCTGTCTCTCTGTCCCCTGACTGTGTTTATCCTGATGGTTCCTCCTGTCTCTCTGTCCCCTGACTGTGTTTATCCTGATGGTTCCTCCTGTCTCTCTGTCCCCTGACCTGATGGTTCCTCCTGTCTCTCTGTCCCCTGACCTGATGGTTCCTCCTGTCTCTCTGTCCCCTGACTGTGTTTATCCTGATGGTTCCTCCTGTCTCTCTGTCCCCTGACTGTGTTCCTACTGTGTTTATCCTGATGGTTCCTCTCTACCCTGAGTCTCCTGACTGTGTTTATCCTGATGGTTCCTCCTGTCTCTCTGTCCCCTGACTGTGTTTATCCTGATGTTTCCTCCTGTCTCTCTGTCCCCTGACTGTGTTCCTACTGTGTTTATCGTGATGGTTCCTCTCTACCCTGAGTCTCCTGACTGTGTTTATCGTGATGGTTCCTCTCTACCCTGAGTCTCCTGACTGTGTTTATCGTGATGGTTCCTCTCTACCCTGAGTCCCCTGACTGTGTTCCTACTGTGTTTATTGTGATGGTTCCTCTCTACCCTGAGTCTCCTGACTGTGTTTATCGTGATGGTTCCTCTCTACCCTGAGTCTCCTGACTGTGTTTATCCTGATGTTTCCTCCTGTCTCTCTGTCCCCTGACTGAGTCCCCTGACTGTGTTTATCGTGATGGTTACTCTCTACCCTGAGTCTCCTGACTGTGTTTATCGTGATGGTTCCTCCTGTCTCTCTGTCCCCTGACTGAGTCCCCTGACTGTGTTTATCGTGATGGTTCCTCTCTACCCTGAGTCTCCTGACTGTGTTTATCGTGATGGTTCCTCTCTACCCTGAGTCTCCTGACTGTGTTTATCGTGATGGTTCCTCTCTACCCTGAGTCCCCTGACTGTGTTCCTACTGTGTTTATCGTGATGGTTCCTCTCTACCCTGAGTCTCCTGACTGTGTTTATTGTGATGGTTCCTCTCTACCCTGAGTCTCCTGACTGTGTTTATCCTGATGTTTCCTCCTGTCTCTCTGTCCCCTGACTGAGTCCCCTGACTGTGTTTATCGTGATGGTTCCTCTCTACCCTGAGTCCCCTGACTGTGTTTATCGTGATGGTTCCTCTCTACCCTGAGTCTCCTGACTGTGTTTATCGTGATGGTTCCTCTCTACCCTGAGTCCCAACTCATGTGTAACAGCACCTCCCGTTGACCGTTTATTATGTGAACTCTTCCGTTCTTTCTTTACACAATAATGTTATTCAGAAAACATGATTTAAAAGTTCTGTGTGTGTCCTCTAGATATATTTCTGGTTCTGCCTCGATAGTCACAGTAGATCATTAAGGTTCTGTGAAGCTTTGGATTAAGTCTTCTTTCAGGAGCTTCCTGAGCAGAAGCTGTGGATGAAGTCTTCTTTAAGGATCTTCCTGAGCAAAAGCTGTGGATGAAGTCTTCTTTCAGGAGCTTCCTGAGCAGAAGCTTTGGATGAAGTCTTCTTTAAGGAGCTTCCTGAGCAGAAGCTTTGGATGAAGTCTTCTTTCAGGAGCTTCCTGAGCAGAAGCTTTGGATGAAGTCTTCTTTCAGGAGCTTCCTGAGCAGAAGCTTTGGATGAAGTCTTCTTTCAGGAGCTTCCTGAGCAGAAGCTTTGGATGAAGTCTTCTTTAAGGAGCTTCCTGAGCAGAAGCGTTGGATTAAGTCTTCTTTCAGGAGCTTCCTGAGCAGAAGCGTTGGATGAAGTCTTCTTTAAGGAGCTTCCTGAGCAGAAGCTGTGGATGAAGTCTTCTTTCAGGAGCTTCCTGAGCAGAAGCTGTGGATGAAGTCTTCTTTAAGGAGCTTCCTGAGCAGAAGCGGTGTTTCACTTGGAACCTCCGTGTGTCTCTATGATGTCATCACCTATTTTATTGTCTTGTTAAACTCGCGGGTGTTTTTGTTTCAACTTAAATATCCACAGCTGAAGTTACGCTGCTTGGAACTGAACCACAACTACGTGATGGTGAATGGCAATGAACCTTATAGCACATGCATGAACGTATCTATTAAAATACCATCCCGACGTCTGGTTTCTATCTCCACTATAAGGGTTGTTTTATATCTCCACTATAAGGGTTGTTTTATATCTCCACTATAAGGGTTGTTTTATATCTCCACTATAAGGGTTGTTTTATATCTCCACTATAAGGGTTGTTTTATATCTCCACTATAAGGGTTGTTTTATATCTCCACTATAAGGGTTGTTTTATATCTCAGGTTTCTATCTCCACTATAAGGGTTGTTTTATATCTCAGGTTTCTATCTCCACTATAAGGGTTGTTTTATATCTCCTCTATAAGGGTTGTTTTATATCTCCTCTATAAGGGTTGTTTTATATCTCCACTATAAGGGTTGTTTTATATCTCCACTATAAGGGTTGTTTTATATCTCCACTATAAGGGTTGTTTTATATCTCCACTATAAGGGTTGTTTTATATCTCCACTATAAGGGTTGTTTTATATCTCCACTATAAGGGTTGTTTTATATCTCCACTATAAGGGTTGTTTTATATCTCCACTATAAGGGTTGTTTTATATCTCCACTATAAGGGTTGTCTTATATCTCCTCTATAAGGGTTGTCTTATATCTCCTCTATAAGGGTTGTTTTATATCTCCACTATAAGGGTTGTTTTATATCTCCACTATAAGGGTTGTTTTATATCTCCACTATAAGGGTTGTCTTATATCTCCTCTATAAGGGTTGTCTTATATCTCCTCTATAAGGGTTGTTTTATATCTCCACTATACGGGTTGTTTTATATCTCCTCTATAAGGGTTGTTTTATATCTCCACTATAAGGGTTGTTTTATATCCCCACTATAAGGGTTGTTTTATATCTCCACTATAAGGGTTGTTTTATATCTCCACTATAAGGGTTGTTTTATATCCCCACTATAAGGGTTGTTTTATATCTCCACTATAAGGGTTGTTTTATATCTCCACTATAAGGGTTGTTTTATATCTCCACTATAAGGGTTGTTTTATATCTCCACTATAAGGGTTGTTTTATATCTCCACTATAAGGGTTGTTACGTATCTCAGGTTTCTATCTCCACTATAAGGGTTGTTTTATATCTCCATTATAAGGGTTGTTATATATCTCCTCTATAAGGGTTGTTTAATATCTCCACTATAAGGGTTGTTAAGTAACTCAGGTTTCTATCTCCACTGTAAGGGTTGTTTTTATATCAAGTTTTCCATCACGGAAACAAACTGAGACTGAGAATTGCAGTCAGGAGGTCCAGCTGCCTGATATAGAGAGTGTTTGTATCCCAAATTGCACCTTATTCCCTATGGGCCCTGGTCAAAAGTAGTACACTATATAGGGAATAGTGTGCCAATTGGGACGCAGCACCTACAGTCTTTAAAAACTATTTTACATCTGGCTCGCAAAAACTGGTTAGAACTGTTTAATACGTGCATGGAAAAAGCAGCCCGTGGAAAGCCAGTCCTCCCTGTTTCCTTCCCTGACCAAACTCCCTGTGTGTGTTTCCAATGGTACCCTATTCCCTATATAATTCACCACTTTTGACCAGAGGCTTTTTCGGTCATGGTCACATGATGATGTGCACTGTAGGGAATAGGGTACCGTTTGGAATGTACACCCTGTTATTCCCTGACTAGACCAGATTAGGGACAAAGAGATTATCATCAAAACTGATGCCGGTGTTTTTCTTTGTTCTCAGAGGTGGCACGAAACTACTAGTCCTGTCTGGGACACCTCTCTCTCTGTGTGTGTGTGTGTGTGTGTGTGTCTCTCTCTGTGTGTGTGTGTGTGTGTCTTTCTGTCTGTCTGTCTGTGTGGGTGTGTCTGTGTGTGTCTGTCTGTCTGTGTGGGTGTGTCTGTGTGTTTCTGTGTGTGTCTGTCTGTCTGTGTGGGTGTGTCTGTGTGTGTCTGTGTGTGTGTGTCTGTGTGTGTGTGTCTGTCTGTGTGTGTGGGTGTGTCTGTGTGTGTCTGTGTGTGTGTGTCTGTGTGTGTGTGTCTGTCTGTGTGGGTGTGTCTGTCTGTGTGGGTGTGTCTGTGTGTGTCTGTGTGTGTGTGTCTGTGTGTGTGTGTCTGTCTGTGTGTGTGGGTGTGTCTGTGTGTGTCTGTGTGTGTGTGTCTGTGTGTGTGTGTCTGTGTGTGTGTGTCTGTCTGTGTGGGTGTGTCTGTCTGTGTGGGTGTGTCTGTGTGTGTCTGTGTGTGTCTGAGTGTGTGTGTGAGTGTATCTGAGTATGTCTGTGTGTGTATCTGAGTGTGTGTGTGTATCTGAGTGTGTGTATGTGTGTCTGTGTGTGTCTGTGTGTGTGTGTCTGTGTGTGTGTGTCTGTCTGTGTGGGTGTGTCTGTCTGTGTGGGTGTGTCTGTGTGTGTCTGTGTGTGTCTGAGTGTGTGTGTGAGTGTATCTGAGTGTGTGTGTGTGTGTGTGTGTGTGTGTGTGTTTGTGTATGTGTGTGTGTGTGTGTGTGTGTGTGTGTGTGTGTGTGTGTGTGTCTGAGTGTGTGTGTGAGTGTATCTGAGTGTGTGTGTGTGAGTGCATCTGAGTGTGTGTGTGAGTGTATCTGAGTGTGTGTGTGAGTGCATCTGAGTGTGTGTGTGAGTGTATCTGAGTGTGTGCGGTAGGCAGCACAGCATGTTCCTCGTACTCCCTACATAAGGCCATCTGCCTCTCTGTCAAAGCCTGCAGAAACCACAGGTGTCTCTCTTTCTGTCCCTTCTCATCCATCTCGGTGTCTGGGAGTCTGTCCTTCATCCATCTCTGTCTCTGGGAGTCTGGGAGTCTGACCTTCTCATCCATCTCTGTGTCTGGGAGTCTGTCCTTCTCATCCATCTCTGTGTCTGGGAGTCTGTCCTTCTCATCCATCTCTGTCTCTGGGAGTCTGTCCTTCTCATCCATCTCTGTCTCTGGGAGTCTGGGAGTCTGTCCTTCTCATCCATCTCTGTGTCTGGGAGTCTGTCCTTCTCATCCATCTCTGTCTCTGGGAGTCTGTCCTTCTCCTCCATCTAATTTCGCTACACTCGCATTAACATCTGCTAACCATGTGTATGTGACAAATACAATTTGATTTGATTTGATTTGATTTGTCTCTGGGAGTCTGTCTTTCTCATCAATCTCTGTGTCTGGGAGTCTGGGAGTCTGTCCTTCTCATCCATCTCTGTCTCTGGGAGTCTGTCCTTCTCCTCCTTCTCTGTCTCTGGGAGTCTGTCCTTCTCATCCATCTCTGTCTCTGGGAGTCTGTCCTTCTCATCCATCTCTGTCTCTGGGAGTCTGTCCTTCTCCTCCATCTCTGTCTCTGGGAGTCTGTCCTTCTCATCCATCTCTGTCTCTGGGAGTCTGTCCTTCTCATCCATAACTGTCTCTGGGAGTCTGTCCTTCTCATCCATCTCTGTCTCTGGGAGTCTGTCTTTCTCATCCATCTCTGTCTCTGGGAGTCTGTCCTTCTCATCCATCTCTGTCTCTGGGAGTCTGTCCTTCTCATCCATCTCTGTCTCTGGGAGTCTGTCCTTCTCATCCATCTCTGTCTCTGGGAGTCTGTCCTTCTCATCCATCTCTGTCTCTGGGAGTCTGTCCTTCTCATCCATCTCTGTCTCTGGGAGTCTGTCCTTCTCATCCATCTCTGTCTCTGGGAGTCTGTCCTCCACCATCTCTGTCTCTGGGAGTCTGTCCTTCTCATCCATCTCTGTCTCTGGGAGTCTGTCCTTCTCATCCATCTCTGTCTCTGGGAGTCTGTCCTTCTCATCCATCTCTGTCTCTGGGAGTCTGTCCTTCTCATCCATCTCTGTCTCTGGGAGTCTGTCCTTCTCATCCATCTCTGTCTCTGGGAGTCTGTCCTTCTCATCCATCTCTGTCTCTGGGAGTCTGTCCTTCTCCTCCATCTCTGTCTCTCGGAGTCTGTCCTTCTCATCCATCTCTGTCTCTGGGAGTCTGTCCTTCTCATCCATCTCTGTCTCTGGGAGTCTGTCCTTCTCATCCATCTCTGTCTCTGGGAGTCTGTCCTTCTCATCCATCTCTGTCTCTGGGAGTCTGTCCTTCTCATCCATCTCTGTCTCTGGGAGTCTGTCCTTCTCATCCATCTCCGTCTCTGCGAGTCTGTCCTTCTCATCCATCTCTGTCTCTGGGAGTCTGTCCTTCTCATACATCTCTGTCTCTGGGAGTCTGTCCTTCTCATCCATCTCTGTCTCTGGGAGTCTGTCCTTCTCATCCATCTCTGTCTCTGGGAGTCTGTCCTTCTCATCGATCTCTGTCTCTGGGAGTCTGTCCTTCTCCTCCATCTCTGTCTCTGGGAGTCTGTCCTTCTCATCCATCTCTGTCTCTGGGAGTCTGTCCTTCTCATCCATCTCTGTCTCTGGGAGTCTGTCCTTCTCATCCATCTCTGTCTCTGGGAGTCTGTCTTTCTCATCCATCTCTGTCTCTGGGAGTCTGTCCTTCCCATCCATCTCTGTCTCTGGGAGTCTGTCCTTCTCATCCATCTCTGTCTCTGGGAGTCTGTCCTTCTCATCCATCTCTGTCTCTGGGAGTCTGTCCTTCTCATCCATCTCTGTCTCTGGGAGTCTGTCCTTCTCATCCATCTCTGTCTCTGGGAGTCTTTCCTTCTCATCCTTCTCTGTCTCTGGGAGTCTGTCCTTCTCCTCCATCTCTGTCTTTGTGAATCTGTGTTTGGTTTCTAACCAGGAGTTTTTTTAACAGATATTCTACTGGGCCTCTCTCTGAGTGTCTTTCTATTCCATATTGCTGACATGCAGTCGTCTGGTGTCTCCTGTCTCTGTTCTGTCCTCAGAACTACTGGGGGTACAGTATGACTGGTCTCCCCTGTGTTCTGTCCTCCTCGGGACCACTGAGTCCTCTGTCTGAACCTGTGTTGAGGGAGGATACAGGTCAAACACTGAGTCCTCTACCTGAACCTGTGTTGAGGGAGGATACGGGTCAAACACTGAGTCCTCTACCTGAACCTGTGTTGAGGGAGGATACAGATCAAACACTGAGTCCTCTGTGTTGAGGGAGGATACAGGACTGGTATCAAACACTGAGTCATCTGTGTTGAAGGAGGATACGGGTCAAACACTGAGTCCTCTGTGTTGAGGGAGTATACAGGACTGGTATAAAACACTGAGTCCTCTGTGTTGAGGGAGGATACGGGTCAAACACTGAGTCCACTGTGTTGAGGGAGGATACGGGTCAATACCTGAGTCCTCTGTGTTGAGGGAGGATACGGGTCAAACATTGAGTCCTCTGTGTTGAGGGAGGATACAGGTCAATACCTGAGTCCTCTGTGTTGAGGGAGGATACAGGTCAAACACTGAGTCCTCTGTGTTGAGGGAGGATACAGGTCAAACACTGAGTCCTCTGTGTTGAGGGAGGATACAGGTCAAACACTGAGTCCTCTGTGTTGAGGGAGGATACAGGTCAAACACCGAGTCCTCTGTGTTGAGGGAGGATACAGGTCTGGTATCAAACACTGAGTCCTCTGTGTTGAGTGAGGATACAGGTCTGGTATCAAACACTGAGTCCTCTGTGATGAGGGAGGATACAGGACTGATGTCAAACACTGGGTAGTGTGAGAATGGACTCTAGGTAGTTTTAGAGGGGACTCTGGGTTGTGTGAGAGGGGACTCTGGGTAGTGTGATAGGGTACTCTGAGTAGTGTGAGAGGGGACTCTGGTTAGTGTGAGAGGGGACTCTGGGTAGTGTGATAGGGCACTCTGGGTAGTGGGAGAAGGGACTCTGGGTAGTGTGAGAGGGGACTCTGGGTAGTGTGAGAGGGGACTCTGGGTAGTGTGAGAGGGGACTCTGGGTAGTGTGAGAGGGGACTCTGGGTAGTTTTAGAGGGTACTCTGGGTAGTGTGAGAGGGGACTCTCGGTAGTGTGAGAGGGGACTCTGGGTAGTTTTAAAGGGTACTCTGGGCAGTTTTAGAGGGAACTCTGGGTAGTTTTAGAGGGGACTCTGGGTAGTGTGAGAGGGGACTGGGTAGTGTGAGAGGGGACTGGGTAGTGTGAGAGGGGACTCTGGGTAGTGTGAGAGGGGACTCTGGGTATTTTTAGAGGGGACTGGGTAGTGTGAGAGGGTACTCTGGGTAGTGTGAGAGAGGTAACATGGGGGGACTGGGGCTGGCTGCAGAGCTACTGTAGCCCCTTGTCTTAGTGCCAGAGAGGACATGGGGTGACAGGGGCTGGCCGCAGAGCTACTGTAGTCCCTTGTCTTAGTGTCAGAGAGGACATGGGGTGACTGGGGCTGGCCGCAGAGCTACTGTAGCCCCTTGTCTTAGTGTCATGGAGGACATGGGGTGACTGGGGCTGGCCGCAGAGCTACTGTAGCCCCTTGTCTTAGTGTCAGAGAGGACATGGGGTGACTGGGGCTGGCCGCAGAGCTACTGTAGCCCCTTGTCTTAGTGTCAGAGAGGACATGGGTTGACTGGGGCTCGCCGCAGAGCTACTGTAGCCCCTTGTCTTAGTTTCAGAGAGGGCATGGGGTGACTGGGGCTGGCCGCAGAGCTACTGTAGCCCCTTGTCTTAGTGTCAGAGAGGACATGGGGTGACTGGGGCTGGCTGCAGAGCTACTGTAGCCCCTTGTCTTAGTGTCAGAGAGGACATGGGGTGACTGGGGCTGGCCGCAGAGCTACTGTAGCCCCTTGTCTTAGTGTCAGAGAGGACATGGGGTGACTGGGGCTGGCCGCAGAGCTACTGTAGCCCCTTGTCTTAATGTCAGAGAGGACATGGGGTGACTGGGGCAGGCCGCAGAGCTACTGTAGCCCCTTGTCTTAGTGTCAGAGAGGACATGGGGTGACTGGGGCTGGCCGCAGAGCTACTGTAGCCCCTTGTCTTAGTGTCAGAGAGGACATGGGGTGACTGGGGCTGGCCGCAGAGCTACTGTAGCCCCTTGTCTTAATGTCAGAGAGGACATGGGGTGACTGGGGCAGGCCGCAGAGCTACTTTAGCCCCTTGTCTTAATGTCAGAGAGGACATGGGGTGACTGGGGCTGGCCACAGAGCTACTGTAGCCCCTTGTCTTAATGTCAGAGAGGACTGGGGCTGGCCGCAGAGCTACTGCATTCTTCCCCCACTGAAAAAAGACAAAGATATATAAAGACATATTACAACATTTAAGGACATTTAAAGACATTTGAAGACATTTAAAGAAATTTCAAGACATTTCAAGACATATGAAGACATTTCATGACGTTTAAAGACATACAGGTAAGTCTCTCAGTTCTAAAGACCTACAGGTCAGTCTCTCAGTTCTAAAGACCTACAGGTCAGTCTCTCAGTTCTAAAGACATACAGGTCAGTCTCTCAGTTCTAAAGACATACAGGTCAGTCTCTCAGTTCTAAAGACATACAAGTCTGTCTCTCAGTTCTAAAGACATACAGGTCAGTCTCTCAGTCCTAAAGACATACAGGTCAGTCTCTCAGTTCTAAAGACCTACAGGTCAGTCTCTCAGTTCTAAAGACATACAGGTCAGTCTCTCAGTTCTAAAGACATACAGGTCAGTCTCTCAGTTCTAAAGACATACAGGTCAGTCTCTCAGTTCTAAAGTAAAGACATACAGGTCAGTCTCTCAGTTCTAAAGACCTACAGGTCAGTCTCTCAGTTCTAAAGACATACAGGTCAGTCTCTCAGTTCTAAAGACATACAGGCCAGTCTCTCAGTTCTAAAGACATACAGGTCAGTCTCTCAGTTCTAAAGACATACAGGTCAGTCTCTCAGTTCTAAAGACATACAGGTCAGTCTCTCAGTTCTAACGACATACAGGTCAGTCTCTCAGTTCTAACGACATACAGGTCAGTCTCTCAGTTCTAAAGACCTACAGGTCAGTCTCTCAGTTCTAAAGACATACAGGTCAGTCTCTCAGTTCTAAAGACAAACAGGTCAGTCTCTCAGTTCTAAAGACCTACAGGTCAGTCTCTCAGTTCTAAAGACATACAGGTCAGTCTCTCAGTTCTAAAGTAAAGACATACAGGTCAGTCTCTCAGTTCTAAAGACATACAGGTCAGTCTCTCAGTTCTAACGACATACAGGTCAGTCTCTCAGTTCTAAAGACCTACAGGTCAGTCTCTCAGTTCTAAAGACCTACAGGTCAGTCTCTCAGTTCTAAAGAAATACAGGTCAGTCTCTCAGTTCTAAAGACATACAGGTCAGTCTCTCAGTTCTAAAGAAAAGACATATAGGTCAGTCTCTCAGTTCTAAAGACCTACAGGTCAGTCTCTCAGTTCTAAAGACATACAGGTCAGTCTCTCAGTTCTAAAGACATACAGGTCAGTCTCTCAGTTCTAAAGTAAAGACATACAGGTCAGTCTCTCAGTTCTAAAGACCTACAGGTCAGTCTCTCAGTTCTAAAGACATGCAGGTCAGTCTCTCAGTTCTAAAGTAAAGACATACAGGTCAGTCTCTCAGTTCTAAAGACATACAGGTCAGTCTCTCAGTTCTAAAGACATACAGGTCAGTCTCTCAGTTCTAAAGTAAAGACATACATGTCAGTCTCTCAGTTCTAAAGACATACAGGTCAGTCTCTCAGTTCTAAAGACCTACAGGTCAGTCTCTCAGTTCTAAAGACATACAGGTCAGTCTCTCAGTTCTAAAGACATACAGGTCAGTCTCTCAGTTCTAAAGACATACCGGTCAGTCTCTCAGTTCTAAAGACATACCGGTCAGTCTCTCAGTTCTAAAGACATACAGGTCAGTCTCTCAGTTCTAAAGACATACAGGTCAGTCTCTCAGTTCTAAAGACCTACAGGTCAGTCTCTCAGTTCTAAAGACCTACAGGTCAGTCTCTCAGTTCTAAAGACATACAGGTCAGTCTCTCAGTTCTAAAGACATACAGGTCAGTCTCTCAGTTCTAAAGACATACAGGTCAGTCTCTCAGTTCTAAAGTAAAGACATACAGGTCAGTCTCTCAGTTCTAAAGACCTACAGGTCAGTCTCTCAGTTCTAAAGACATACAGGTCAGTCTCTCAGTTCTAAAGACATACAGGTCAGTCTCTCAGTTCTAAAGTAAAGACATACAGGTCAGTCTCTCAGTTCTAAAGACATACAGGTCAGTCTCTCAGTTCTAAAGACATACAGGTCAGTCTCTCAGTTCTAAAGACCTACCGTTCAGTCTCTCAGTTCTAACGTAAAGATACATACGAGTAAGAGCTCTCTGTGTTAGTGATTTAGAGAGAGAGAGATAGATAGAGAGACAGATTATATTGGGGTAGAGGACAAGTTGACAGGAGGCCCCTGCTGAATTATAATCCTGCCAGGGGTCAGCAAGTGTCTCACACACACATACACAGGCACGCACGCAGACACGCACACACACACACACACACACAGTCGGCTCTGTTGAATGCAGAACACAAGACAGTGGAGCGTCTGTCTGGGTCCTATTTCCTCCTTCAACACTCTGTACATGGAAATGCCTGAAATGACTGTACAGTCCTAGGACCCAGACAGACACTCCACTGTCCTGTGTTCTTTTTTCAACAGACTGTACAGTCCTAGGACCCAGAGAGACGCTCCACTGTCCTGTGTTCTGCCTTCATCAGAGACTGTACATTCCTAGGACCCAGACAGACACTCCACTGTCCTGTGTTCTGCCTTCAACAGACTGTACAGTCCTAGGACCCAGACAGACGCTCTACTGTCCTGTGTTCTGCCTTCATCAGAGACTGTACAGTCCTAGGACCCAGACAGACACTCCACTGTCCTGTGTTCTGCCTTCAACAGACTGTACAGTCCTAGGACCCAGACAGACGCTCTACTGTCCTGTGTTCTGCCTTCATCAGAGACTGTACAGTCCTAGGACCCAGACAGACACTCCACTGTCCTGTGTTCTGCCTTCATCAGAGACTGTACATTCCTAGGACCCAGACAGACGCTCCACTGTCCTGTGTTCTGTATTCAACAGACTGTACATTCCTATGACCCAGACAGATGCTACACTGTCCTGTGTTCTGCCTTCATCAGAGACTGTACATTCCTAGGACCCAGACAGACGTTCCACTGTCCTGTGTTCTGTATTCAACAGACTGTACATTCCTAGGAACCAGACAGACGTTCCACTGTCCTGTGTTCTGTATTCAACAGACTGTACATTCCTAGGACCCAGACAGACGCTCCACTGTCCTGTGGTCTGCCTTCATCAGAGACTGTACATTCCTAGGACCCAGACAGACGCTCCACTGTCCTGTGTTCTACCTTCATCAGAGACTGTACATTCCTAGGACCCAGACAGACGCTCCACTGTCCTGTGTTCTGCCTTCATCAGAGACTGTACATTCCAGTCAGTCCCTGAGCAGAGGGGAATTCATAACATCTGGCAACATAAGGAATCACATACTCTGCGCCTGAAGTCGACAGTTAGTTTACGTGCCAAGTGGGACACTATTCCTTCTATAGGGCCCATAGGGCTCAGTTCAAAGTAGTGCACTACGTAGGGAATGGCGTACCGTTTGGGACGTACGCTTAGTTCTAACATGGCTGTCTAAAAAGAAAGAGAGAGCGAGAGAGCGAGAGACTCATTGAGCATAGCCTTGCTATTGAGGCCGCCATAGGCAGACATGGCTCTCGAGAGAAGTCGGGCTAGGTGCACACAGCCCACAACGTGAGGTGGAAACTGAGCTGCACTTCCTAACCTCCTGCCCAATGTATGACCATATTAGAGAGACATATTTCACTCCACACAGCTGATAATATTACATGAAATGTCATTATCCTTTTGAAACCTTTAATTGTTTATGTTTTCATTTTGATGTTGTTTTTTTTGTTTCTTCTCACTTTTGTTAATATCACGTTTTAAGAGTGTTGAAGAAACTAACGTTTATTGTTAAAACAGGGGCAGGAAAACAACAGGTCCAGGCAGGCAGGAGTCAAAAATCCAGAGAGGATGTAAAGCACCAGAACAGCAGACGGGCTCAGGGTCAGACAGAGGTCGGTTACCCTGAGTAGTGGGGTAGTGGGGCTCAGGGTCAGGTCGGACAGAGGTCAGTAATTCAGAGTAGTGGGGCAAAGGTACAGGATGACAGACGGGCTCAGGGTCAGGTCGGACAGAGGTCGGTATTTCAGAGTAGTGGGGCAAAGGTACAGGACGACAGGCAGGTTCAGGGTCAGGTCAGACAGAGGTCGGTATTTCAGAGTAGTGGGGCAAAGGTACAGGACGACAGGCAGGCTCAGGGTCAGGGGCGGGCAGAAATGGTCAGAACCGGGAAACTAGAAAACAGGAGACAAGGAACAGGTGGGAGCAAAGAAACAAAATGCGGGTAGTTTCTACGAACAAAACAAACTGTTAACAGACAAACAGAGAACACAGGTAGAAATACACAGGGGATAATGGGGAAGATGGGCGACACCTGGAGGGGGGTGGAGACAAGCACAAAGACAGGTGAAACAGATCAGGGCGTGACAGTTTATTGTTTATTTCACTTGCTTTGGCAATATAACCTTATGTTTCCCATTCCAATAATGTCCCACTTGAATTGACATGGGGTGGATAGAGAGAGAGGGGAGAGAAAGAGAGAGAGAGACGATACACGCTAAGTATCAAAATCCAGAAAAGAGACTTCTTACGGATCATTGGGATGCTAGCATCTCACCTCGAAAATATTCGGTGAAATTGCAGAGCGCGAAAATCAAATTACAGAAATCGTAATATTAAACATTCATGAAAATACAAGTGTCATACATCATTTAAAAGCTTAACTTCTTGTTATTCCAGCCACGTTGTCAGATTTCAAAAAGGCTTTTACGACGAAAGCACACCATGCGATTATCTGAGGACAGCGCCCCATGCACACAAAAGCATTGCATACATTTTCCAACCAAGCAGAGGCGTCACGAAAGTCAGAAATAGCCATAAAATAAATCACTTACCTTTGAAGGTCTTCATCTGGTTGCAATCACAAGGGTCCCGGCTACATAACAAATGGCCCCTTTCTTCAATAAGGTCCTTCTTTATATCCCCAAAAAGTATGTTTTATTGGCGTGTAATCAAAATGCATACAAATGAATCCCGTAAGTTACCAATAAACGTATTCCAAACATATCAAACAACATTCCTAATCAATCCTCAGGTACCCTACAATCTAAATGAACAATCAAATTTAAGACAGAGAATACCGGAGATCATTACCGGAGATAAATAACAAAGTACCCGCACTCACCGGAACGCGCAACACACACTACAGCCAAAATGGGAGCCACTTACTAAAACTTCAAATTCTAGCTCATTTTTCAAAAAACAAGCCTGAAACTCTTTCTAAAGGCTGTTGACATCTAGTGGAAGCCATAGGAACTGCAATCTGGGAGGTATTCCTTTTATATTCCCATTGACAGCCATAGTAATCAAGGATGAGCTGTCCTCGGGGTTTTGCCTGCCATATCAGTTCTGTTATACTCACAGACATTATCTTAACAGTTTTGGAAACTTTAGAGTGTCTTCTATCCAATACTACTAAATGCATATCCTAGATTCTGGGCCTGAGTAACAGGCAGTTTACTTTGGGTACCTCATTCATCCAAACTTCCAAATACTGCCCCCTAGCCCGAAGAAGTAAAATTCTACAACCACCTAAAAGAAAGTGATTCCCAAACTTTCCATAACAAAGCTACCACCTACAGAGAAGTTAAACTGGAGAAGAGTCCCCTAAGCAAGCTGGTCCTGGGGTTCTGTTCACAAACGCAAACACAACCCACAGAGCCCCAGGACAGCAGCACAATCAGACCCAATCAAATAATGAGAAAACAAAAAGATAATTACTTGACACAATGGAAAGAATTAACAAAAAAACAGAGCAATCTAGAATGCTATTTGGCCCTAAACAGAGAGTACACAGAGGCAGAATACCTGACCACTGTGACTGACCCAAAATTAAGGAAAGCTTTGACTATGTACAGACTCAGTGAGCATATCCTTGCTATTGAGAAAGGCCGCCGTAGGCAGACATGGCTCTCAAGAGAAGACAGGCTATGTGCTCACTGCCCACAAAATGAGGTGGAAACTGAGCTGCACTTCCTAACCTCCTGCCCAATGTATGACCATATTAGAGAGACATATTTCCCTCAGATTACACAGATCAACAAAGAATTCGAAAACAAACCCAATTTTGATTAACTCCCATATATCTACTGGGTGAAATACCACAGTGTGCCATCACAGCAGCAAGATGTGTGACCTGTTGCCACAAGAAAAGGGCAACCAGTGAAGAACAAACACCATTGTAAATACAAACCATATTTATGCTTATTTATTTTCCCTTGTGTACTTTAACCATTTGTACATCGTTACAACACTGTATGTTGACATATTATGACATATGAAATGTCTTTATTCTTTTGGAAGTTGTGTGAGTGTAATATTTACTGTTCATTTTATTGTTTATTTCACTTTTGTATATTTATCTACTTCACTTGCTTTGGCAACGTTAAAATATGTTTCCCATGCCAATAAAGCCCTTTGAATTGAATTGAGGAAGGCAGAAAGGGAGAGAGTGGGAGAGAGCAGAATAAATTCAGCATCTCGGGTTGCTAAGCTGTGCTGAGCTGAGCTGTGGTGGCCTGGAGAGTGTGAATGCAGCAGCTGGGTGCCACTCTGTGAACTTGGTCATCAATAAATGATCAGAGACTGCCATCTGGAGAGAGAGGACCCAGCCAGAGACAGGGACAGGGTCAGAGAGAGAGGGCCCAGCCAGAGACAGGGACAGAGACAGGGTCAGAGAGAGAGGGCCCAGCCAGAGACAGAGACAGGGTTTGAGAGAGAGGACCCAGCCAGAGACAGGGACAGGGTCAGACTGAGAGGGACAAGCTAGAGACAGGGACAGAGACAGGGTCAGAGAGAGAGGGCCCAGCCAGAGACAGGGACAGAGACAGAGAGATAGGGCCCAGCCAGAGACAGGGACAGGGTCAGAGAGAGAGGGTCCAGCCAGAGACAGGGACAGAGACAGAGAGAGAGGGCCCAGCCAGAGACAGGGACAGGGTCAGACTGAGAGGGCCCAGCCAGGGACAGGGACAGGGTCAGACAGAGAGGGCCCAGCCATAGACAGGGACAGGGTCAGAGAGAGAGGGCTCCGCCAGAGACAGGGACAGGGTCAGAGCGAGAGTGCCCAGCCAGAGACAGGGACAGGGTCAGACTGAGAGGGCCCAGCCAGAGACAGGGACAGGGTCAGACTGAGAGGGCCCAGCCATAGACAGGGACAGGGTCAGAGAGAGAGGGCCCAGCCAGAGACAGGGACAGAGCGAGAGTGCCTAGCCAGAGACAGGGACAGGGTCAGACTGAGAGGGCCCAGCCAGAGACAGGGAGAGAGACAGAGACAGTGACAGAGATAGAGACAGGGACAGGGACAGAGACAGAGACAGAGACAGCGACAGGGACAGAGACAGAGACAGAGACAGAGACAGAGACAGAGACAGAGACAGAGACAGAGACAGAGGCAGGGACAGAGGCAGGGACAGGGGCAGGGACAGAGGCAGGGACAGAGACAGGGACAGAGACAGGGACAGAGAGAGAGAGAGAGACAGAGACAGAGACAGAGACAGAGACAGAGACAGAGACAGAGACAGGGATAGAGACATAGACAGGGATAGAGACAGAGACAGAGACAGGGACAGGGACAGAGACAGAAGCGAGAGAGAGAGAGAGAGACGGAGACAAGGACAGAACAGCCCAGGACAGGCCACACACACACACACACAAACACACACAAACACACACACACCACTCTGAAGGCCACCAATCAGCAGTAAGCAACGAGAGACAATAGTCTACACATTGATCACAGAGCTAAAAGGGGAGGACTTCCATTTTGCCCTGGTCTGGTGACTGACGCTGTCGTATGTGTGGCGGTACTGAGGCTGCCCTGACATTCTCTGACCCCTTTAGTCCCACGCTACGCGACTTCTCCTGAATATGAGGCTTTGATTCTCTCACTGACTCCACTATTGTCCACCTCATTAATAATGGAAAATATATAAGTTATACAGAAATCATGCTGATTTGCTGCCATCTAACTTCTATTTGACATTTGTCTATGTTTGGGGCCTTAAAGACCAAACTATGTTTTCACCATGAAAGATCCCCTGGTGCTGATTGTAGAAGATCAAGCTGAAATTAAAGTGGTGGCAGCTCCCCGCACCAGGCTTCCTGTGCGTGTTCTCGGCCCATTACCACCAGTGCCAGCACCACGCATCAGGCCTACAGTGCGCCTCGCCTGTTCAGCGCAGTCAGAGCCTTCCTCCTCTACAGCGCTGCCGGAGTCTCCCGCCTATTTAGCGCTGCCAGAGCCTTCCACCTCTACAGCGCTGCCGGAGTCTCCAGTCTGCAAGGAGCTGCCAGTCTGCAAGGAGCTGCCTGTCTGCAAGGAGCTGCCAGTCTGCAAGGAGCTGCCAGTCTGCAAGGAGCCGCCAGAGCTGCCAGTCTGCAAGGAGCTGCCAGTCTGCAAGGAGCAGCCAGAGCTGCCAGTCTGCATGGAGCAGCCAGAGCCGCCAGTCAGCATGGAGCAGCCAGAGCCGCCAGTCAGCATGGAGCAGCCAGAGTCGCCAGTCAGCATGGAGAAGCCAGTCAGCATGGAGCATCCAGAGCAGCCAGTCAGCATGGAGCAGCCAGAGCAGCCAGTCAGCATGGAGCAGCCAGAGCTGCCAGTCAGCATGGAGCAGCCAGAGCTGCCAGTCAGCCAGGATCTTCCAGATCCGCCAGAGCCCCTCTGTCCCGAGCAGCTGCCCCTCTGTCCCGAGCAGCTGCCCCTCTGTCCCGAGCTGCCCCTCTGTCCCGAGCAGCCGCACCTCTGTCCCGAGCTGCCCCTCTGTCCCGAGTTGCCCCTCTGTCCCGAGCAGCTGCACCTCTGTCCCGAGCAGCTGCACCTCTGTCCCGAGCAGCCCCTCTGTCCCGAGCAGCCGCCCCTCTGTCCCGAGCAGCCGCCCCTCTGTCCCGAGCAGCCGCCCCTCTGTCTGCCCCTCAGTCCAGTGTGGTCATTAAGTAGGGTCGCCGTGGCTAGGAGGCCACGGAAGTGGACAAGGTGGGGGACTAAGACTATGGTGAAGTGGGGGCCACGTCCAGCACCAGAGCCGCCACAGCGGACAGATGCCCACCCAGACCCTCCCCTATAGGTTCAGGTTTTGCGGCCGGAGTCCGCACCTTTGGGGGGGGGGGTACTGTCACACCCTGACCATAGTTTGCTTTGTATGTTTCTATGTTTTGGTTGGTCAGGGTGTGATCTGAGTGGGCATTCTATGTTGGATGTCTTGTTTGTCTATTTCTATGTCTGGCCTGATATGGTTCTCAATCAGAGGCAGGTGTTAGTCATTGTCTCTGATTGGGAACCATATTTAGGTAGCCTGGGTTTCACTGTGTGTTTGTGGGTGATTGTTCCTGTCTCTGTGTTTGCACCAGATAGGACTGTTTAGGTTTTCACATTTCATTGTTTTGTACTTTATTCATGTATAGTTTTCCTTTATTAAGCAAACATGAATCATCACCATGCTGCGTTTTGGTCCGCCTCTCCTTCACCGCAAGAGAACCGTTACAGAGAGAGAGAATCCATGAGGTTAACTGCTCAGTCTTGTGTCTTTGCAGCAGTCCTGGTGTTAGAACCCAGTTGGTCCTACATTTACTTTGTTCCCTTCTGGGTTTTACAGTTTTCACTCCGAACTGCAGTCAAGAGTTTATTTGACAAAAAAAACTACACTACCAATCTAAAGTTTGAGAACACCTCCTCATTCAAGGGTTTTACTTTATTTTTTATATTTTCTACATTGTAGAATAACAGTGAAGACATCAAAACTATTAAATAACACATATGGAATCATGTAGTAACCAAAAAAGTGCTAAACAAATCATAATATAGTTTATATTTGAGATTCTTCAAATAGCCACCCTTTGCCTTGATGACTGCTTTGCACACTCCTGGTATTCTCTCAACCAGCTTCATGAGGTAGTCACCTCTCCTGTAACTGTTCTGTAATACACAGACCACAAGGAGCTGTAATAGACAGACCACAAGGAGCTGAAATACACAGACCACAAGGACCTACAATACACAGACCACAAGGAGCTGAAATACACAGACCACAAGGACCTGCAATACACAGACCACAAGGAGCTGAAATACACAGACCACAAGGAGCTGTAATACACAGACCACAAGGAGATGCAATACACAGACCACAAGGAGCTGCAATACACAGACCACAAGGAGCTGAAATACACAGACCACAAGGAGCTGAAATACACAGACCACAAGGAGCTGTAATACACAGACCACAAGGAGATGTAATACACAGACCACAAGGACCTGCAATACACAGACCACAAGGAGCTGCAATACACAGACCACAAGGAGCTGTAATACACAGACCACAAGGAGCTGAAATACACAGACCACAAGGACCTGCAATACACAGACCACAAGGAGCTGCAATACACAGACCACAAGGAGCTGAAATACACAGACCACAAGGAGCTGTAATACACAGACCACAAGGAGCTGTAATACACAGACCACAAGGAGCTGAAATACACAGACCACAAGGAGCTGAAATACACAGACCACAAGGAGCTGCAATACACAGACCACAAGGAGCTGTAATACACAGACCACAAGGAGCTGAAATACACAGACCACAAGGAGCTGTAATAGACAGACCACAAGGAGCTGTAATACACAGACCACAAGGAGCTGAAATACACAGACCACAAGGAGCTGTAATACACAGACCACAAGGACCTGCAATACACAGACCACAGGGAGCTGAAATACACAGACCACAAGGAGCTGTAATACACAGACCACAAGGAGCTGTAATACACAGACCACAAGGAGCTGACGGATCTCCCTCCTGTGACTGAACAGAGACCAAGTGGGGGTCTGATAAGATGATTTTTTATTTTATTTTATTATTTCAAACAATCCATCCATTTTGAGTGGTATGTGTTATGCTAATAAGGAGCTAAGAAAATGGCTTTTCAAGTCCAGGTTATTACTTCTCCAGATTACTTTTAATCAGGCTCCAACAAAAGACTGACTACAGACCCAGACTTGTTAGGGATTGGTGGCTCATTGGATTTCCATCCAGTTCTGAGCCTTTTATCTCTGGCTGCGTAGCAAGTCTGGCTTAGAGCTGTCTGGGTGTGGGCTGGAGGCGTCGGAGTGGAGAGGGAGCAGGCTGGAGAGGGGATGGAGGGTGTATGGCTGCAGGCTGTGTGTGTGGGGGGGCTTTAGAAGGCTGGGTTGGAGGGGGGGGGCTGGAAGAGGAGGGTGGCTAAAGGAAAATGTTGGCTGGGATAGGATGCAGGCAAGGAGAGGGGTGCGGGTTGGAGGGGGACTGGAGTTGGTACGGGCTGAGAGTGGGGGCTGGTGTCTGGGAGAGAGTGTGTAGAGCGAGACAGGCTAAAGGGGGGCTGGATGGAGGGTGTAGGCTGTGTGGAGGATGGAGGGGGGCTGGATGGAGGGTGTAGGCTGTGTGGAGGATGGAGGGGGCTGGATGGAGCGGTCAGGCTGTGTGGAGGATTGAGGGGGCTGGATGGAGGGGTCAGGCTGTGTGGAGGGTTGAGGGGGGCTGGATGGAGGGTGTAGGCTGTGTGGAGGATGGAGGGGGGCTTGATGGAGGGTGTAGGCTGTGTGGAGGATGGAGGGGGGCTGGATGGAGGGTGTAGGCTGTGTGGAGGATGGAGGGGGGCTGGATGGAGGGTGTAGGCTGTGTGGAGGATGGAGGGGGGCTGGATGGAGGGTGTAGGCTGTGTGGAGGATGGAGGGGGGCTGGATGGAGGGTGTAGGGTGTGTGGAGGATGGAGGGGGGCTGAATGGAGGGATCAGGCTGTGTGGAGGATGGAGGGGGCTGGATGGAGCGGTCAGGCTGTGTGGAGGGTTGAGAGGGGCTGGATGGAGGGTGTAGGCTGTGTGGAGGGTTGAGGGGGGCTGGATGGAGGGGTCAGGCTGTGTGGAGGTTTTAGGGGGCTGGATGGAGGGGTCAGGCTGTGTGGAGGACGGAGGGGGCTGGATGGAGGGGTCAGGCTGTGTGGAGGGTTGAGGGGGGCTGGATGGAGGGTGTAGGCTGTGTGGAGGATTGAGAGGAGCTGGATGGAGGGGTCAGGCTGTGTGGAGGTTTTAGGGGGCTGGATGGAGGGGTCAGGCTGTGTGGAAGATGGAGGGGGCTGGATGGAGGGGTCAGGCTGTGTGGAGGGTTGAGGGGGGCTGGATGGAGTGGTCAGGCTGTGTGGAAGATGGAGGGGGGCTGGATGGAGAGTGTAGGCTGTGTGGAGGATGGAGGGGGGCTGGATGGAGGGGTCAGGCTGTGTGGAGGATTGAGGGGGCTGGATGGAGCGGTCAGGCTGTGTGGAGGATCTAGGGGGCTGGATGGAGGGATCAGGCTGTGTGGAGGTTTGAGGGGCTGGATGGAGGGGTCAGGCTGTGTGGAGGATTGAGGGGGCTGGATGGAGCGATCAGGCTGTGTGGAGGACCTAGGGGGCTGGATGGAGGGATCAGGCTGTGTGGAGGATTGAGGGGCTGGATGGAGGGGTCAGGCTGTGTGGAGGATTGAGGGGGCTGGATGGAGCGGTCAGGCTGTGTGGAGGATTGAGGGGGCTGGATGGAGCGGTCAGGCTGTGTGGAGGACCTAGGGGGCTGGATGGAGGGATCAGGCTGTGTGGAGGATTGAGGGGATGGATGGAGGGGTCAGGCTGTGTGGAGGATTGAGGGGGCTGGATGGAGCGGTCAGGCTGTGTGGAGGATTGAGGGGGCTGGATGGAGGGATCAGGCTGTGTGGAGGGTTGAGGGGGGCTGGATGGAGGGGTCAGGCTGTGTGGAGGACCTATGGGGCTGGATGGAGGGGTCAGGCTGTGTGGAGGATTGAGGGGCTGGATGGAGGGGTCAGGCTGTGTGGAGGACCTAGGGGGCTGGATGGAGCGGTCAGGCTGTGTGGAGGACCTAGGGGGCTGGATGGAGGGATCAGGCTGTGTGGAGGATTGAGGGGCTGGATGGAGGGGTCAGGCTGTGTGGAGGATTGAGGGGGCTGGATGGAGCGGTCAGGCTGTGTGGAGGATTGAGGGGGCTGGATGGAGCGGTCAGGCTGTGTGGAGGACCTAGGGGGCTGGATGGAGGGGTCAGGCTGTGTGGAGGATAGAGGGGCTGGATGGAGGGGTCAGGCTGTGTGGAGGATTGGGGGGGCTGGATGGAGCGGTCAGGCTGTGTGGAGGATTGAGGGGGCTGGATGGAGGGGTCAGGCTGTGTGGAGGGTTGAGGGGGGCTGGATGGAGGGGTCAGGCTGTGTGGAGGACCTAAGGGGCTGGATGGAGGGGTCAGGCTGTGTGGGGGGTTGAGGGGGGCTGGATGGAGGGTGTAGGCTGTGTGGAGGATGGAGGGGGCTGGATGGAGCGGTCAGGCTGTGTGGAGGATTGAGGGGGCTGGATGGAGCGGTCAGGCTGTGTGGAGGATTGAGGGGGTTGGATGGAGGGGTCAGGCTGTGTGGAGGGTTGAGGGGGGCTGGATGGAGGGGTCAGGCTGTGTGGAGGACCTAGGGGGCTGGATGGAGGGGTCAGGCTGTGTGGGGGGTTGAGGGGGGCTGGATGGAGGGTGTAGGCTGTGTGGAGGATGGAGGGGGCTGGATGGAGCGGTCAGGCTGTGTGGAGGGTTGAGGGGGGCTGGATGGAGGGTGTAGGCTGTGTGGAGGGTTGAGGGGGGCTGGATGGAGGGGTCAGGCTGTGTGGAGGTTTTAGGGGGCTGGATGGAGGGGTCAGGCTGTGTGGAGGACAGAGGGGGCTGGATGGAGGGGTCAGGCTGCGTGGAGGGTTGAGCGGGGCTGGATGGAGGGGTCAGGCTGTGTGGAGGATTGAGGGGGCTGGATGGAGGGGTCAGGTTGCGTGGAGGGTTGAGGGGGGCTGGATGGAGGGGTCAGGCTGTGTGGAGGACGGAGGGAGCTGGATGGAGGGGTCAGGCTATGTGGAGGGTTGAGGGGCCTGGATGGAAGGTGTAGGGTGTGTGTTGTCCTTTGTGGAGGACAACAGACAGCAAACAACAGACAACAGACAACAGACAGCAGACAGCAGACAACAGACAGCAGACAGCAGACAGCAGACAGCAGACAACAGACAGCAGACAACAGACAGCAGACAGCAGACAACAGACAGCAGACAACAGACAGCAGACAACAGACAGCAGACAGCAGACAGCAGACAACAGACAGCAGACAGCAGACAGCAGACAGTAGACAACAGACAACAGACAACAGACAACAGACAGTAGACAACACCCAAAATCTCAGGAAATATACACATGTAGGATCTTAATTTGAGCCAGTCTGCTACAGCAGGAAAATAATCCTTCAGCAACAGGAAACGTGAATTAATATGTGGATTATAATTAATGGACATTTTTTTGTACGAGATTGCTCTCTCCTCTCTTATCCCTCTGTTAAAACATTATTATTCAACAACAACGAGGAAGGGAGAGAGAGAGAGAGAAAGAGCGAGAGAGAGAGAGAGAGAGAGAGAGAGAGAGAGAGAGAGAGAGAGAGAGAGAGACAGCTGAAAGAAAGAAAACGCCCCAACCTGCCTTTAACCTCAATACAACACATCTGAAATTCAAATGATCAATTCCAGATGTGACTGTCTGGCCTGCGATCTCAATGTGAAAGCTAGCACTCAGTCAGTCAGTCACTTTCATTACAAATTCACTTTGAAGTGAGAAGGATCGCCTTTGTGTTTCAGAGCTCCGCTAGAGGCAGGCAGGCAGTCAGGCTGGCAGTCAGGTAGTCAGGTAGTCAGGGAGTCAGGTAGTCAGGTAGTCAGGGAGTCAGGTAGTCAGGTAGTCAGACAGACAGACAGACAGACAGACAGACAGACCAGGTAGTCAGGTAAACGGACAGACAGTCATGTACCACCCCAGTACCCAGCTCTTTCAACAGACAGGCAGGCAAGCACCACCCAAACCCCACCTCACCTCCGCCCTCTCCAGCCCAGCTGGGCAGCCGGCTCGCTCCCTCTCCTCCAGATGGAGACCACCGGTGCCTTTCTGCCATCTATAAAAGCAGGACAATTACCGCGCAGGCAGGTGTTCGTTTGATTCAAAGAGACCTGGCGTGGCCAGAACAGAAAAGCCCGTGATGTTTCGCCTTGTCTAAATGATACGGTGTGATATTTGAACATTTTTACGTTGCATTACAACTGTAAAGTGAGTGAGCGAGACGGCGTATAATTGCAACGTCTTTGTCATTCATAGAACGAAGGAAAAAAAAGAGGGTGACTCTGTCTCTATGGTAACTGGGTTACGTTTATCCCTGACCTATACTTATCCCGCGCCTGATGTAAGAGAGGTGGAACAGAGACGGAACGATTTGAAGAGCACACTGCGATTCACTCTCCCCAGCTGACACAGAAGAGAAAGCCTACACAAGCTCTAATTATTTAGGATTTTGTATTTTATTTGAAAGAAACTAGACCATAAAGCTTTACTAGACAAGCCTGCATGACAGCTGCCACAATGACAACGTTTCTAACCTGGCCTTTTCTATTGAAAATTGAGAATTTAAAAAAAGAAAGATATCCTCTGGGTTTGTTGTCGCTGCTGTTTCAATCGTCTGTTCCTCTCTTTGAATAAACTGCACGGACCAACAGCGTATTGTAGTTATGGTGCAGTGTTGTGCACATAGAGCCTTGAATGACATGACATTAACCAAGTGTTCATTCTCTGAAGCTATATTTTCCTATTCAGCGGAGAGGTGACCAATAACTAACAGGCAGGAAGACTGTAGTAAGGTAGCGACATTACATTCTCCCAGGCTGGTTGTATATTGTAGTAAGGTAGCGACATTACATTCTCCCAGGCTGATTGTATATTGTAGTAAGGTAGCGACATTACATTCTCCCAGGCTGGTTGTATATTGTAATAAGGTAGCAAAATTACATTCTCCCAGGCTGGTTGTATATTGTAATAAGTGTACTGTAAAGTGTACTGGTACATGTTAGACATGGGGATTTGAACTTGCAACCTTCCGGTTACTAGTCCAACAGGCTAGTCCAGCAGGCTACCCTGGCGCCCCAAATGTTAGACATGACTGTACTGTGTAAGAAGCCCTTTTGAACAACAGCCTACTACCCATTCAGCTCTGTTCTGTTCATAAGCTCCAGTGTAGGAAACCAGAGCTGGCTCGACATGTGCTCCAGTTCACTCATCATTCATTCTCTGTCTAACACTGCCCCCAGTGGCCAGTCTGAAAATAGCACAGTGTGTTTTGTAGTCTGGGCGGCTGTAGCATCTGCTGTAAACGTAGGTTAGGGTGAGAGCTGTCGGGGCTAATCCAGCAGTCCAGACGCAGACAGACGCAGGGTACATCCCACGTGGAACCCTATTATAGTGCACTATGTAAAGTGGAACCCTATTATAGTGCACTATGTAAAGTGGAGCCCTATTATAGTGCACTATGTACAGTGGAGCCATTTAGGCCTGAGAATCACTGGTCCCCGCGAACAGTCATTAATACCCTCAGTTATAGAAGATCTGCTAGAAAACTGTAATTAATTCCCTCAGTTATAGAAGGTCTGCTAGAAAACAGCCCATTAATACTCTCTGTTATAGAAGATCTGCTGGAAAACTGTCATTAATACTCAGTTAAACAGCCACCACTAACATTGAGTGGCTGCTGCCAACACACTGACACTGACTCAACTCCAGCCACTTTAACAATG
>NW_027258035.1:60000-62500 GCF_045791955.1 Oncorhynchus clarkii lewisi
AGTGTGGAGGCTATATACAGGGGGCACCAGTACAGAGTCAATGTGGAGGCTATATACAGGGGGCACCAGTACAGAGTCAGTGTGGAGGGTATATACAGGGGGCATCAGTACAGAGTCAGTGTGGGGGGCATATACAGGGGGCACCAGTACAGAGTCAGTGTGGGGGCTATATACAGGGGGTACCAGTACAGAGTCAATGTGGAGGCTATATACAGGGGGTACCAGTACAGAGTCAATGTGGAGGCTATATACAGGGGGTACCGGTACAGAGTCAATGTGGAGGCTATATACAGGGGCTACCGGTACAGAGTCAATGTGGAGGCTATATACAGGGGGTACCGGTACAGAGTCAATGTGGAGGCTATATACAGGGTGTACCAGTACAGAGTCAGTGTGGAGACTATATACCAGTACAGAGTCAATGTGGAGGCTATATACAGGGGGCACCAGTACAGAGTCAATGTGGAGGCTATATACAGGGGGTACCAGTACAATGTCAATGTGGAGGCTTTATACAGGGGGTACCAGTACAGAGTCAGTGTGGAGGCTATATACAGGGGGCACCAGTACAGAGTCAATGTGGAGAGTATATACAGGGGGCACCAGTACAGAGTCAGTGTGGAGGGTATATACAGGGGGCACCAGTACAGAGTCAGTGTGGGGGGTATATACAGGGGGCACCAGTACAGAGTCAGTGTGGGGGCTATATACAGGGGGCACCAGTACAGAGTCAGTGTTGCGGGTATATACAGGGGGCACCAGTACAGAGTCAGTGTGGGGGGTATATACAGGGGGTACTGGTACAGAGTCAATGTGGAGGCTATATACAGGGGGCACCAGTACAGAGTCAGTGTGAGGGGTATATACAGGGGGCACCAGTACAGAGTCAGTGTGGAGGTATATACAGGGGGTACCAGTACAGAGTCAGTGTGGAGGGTATATACAGGGGGTACCAGTACAGAGTCAATGTGGAGGCTATATACAGGGGGTACCAGTACAGAGTCAGTGTGGAGGCTATATACAGGGGGTACCAGTACAGAGTCCGTGTGGAGGCTATATACAAGGGGTACCAGTACAGAGTCAATGTGGAGGCTATATACAGGGGGTACCAGTACAGAGTCAGTGTGGAGGCTATATACAGGGGGCACCAGTACAGAGTCAATGTGGAGGGTATATACAGGGGGCACCAGTACAGAGTCAGTGTGGAGGGTATATACTGGGGGCACCAGTACAGAGTCAGTGTGGGGGGTATATACAGGGGGCACCAGTACAGAGTCAGTGTGGGGGCTATATACAGGGGGCACCAGTACAGAGTCAGTGTTGGGGGTATATACAGGGGGCACCAGTACAGAGTCAGTGTGGGGGGGTATATACAGGGGGTACCGGTACAGAGTCAATGTGGAGGCTATATACAGGGGGCACCAGTACAGAGTCAGTGTGAGGGGTATATACAGGGGGCACCAGTACAGAGTCAGTGTGGAGGGTATATACAGGGGGCACCAGTACAGAGTCAGTGTGGGGGGTATATACAGGGGGCACCAGTACAGAGTCAGTGTGGGGGCTATATACAGGGGGCACCAGTACAGAGTCAGTGTGGAGGCTATATACATGGGGTACCGGTACAATGTCAATGTGGAGGCTATATACAAGGGGTACCAGTACAGAGTCAGTGTGGAGGCTATACACAGGGGGCACCAGTACAGAGTCAATGTGGAGGGTATATACAGGGGGCACCAGTACAGAGTCAGTGTGGAGGGTATATACAGGGGGCACCAGTACAGAGTCAGTGTGGGGGGTATATACAGGGGGCACCAGTACAGAGTCAGTGTGGGGGCTATATACAGGGGGCAACATGCTGAAAACATATTATGTGCGCGATTCTCCCGACAGCTCCTTAAGTAAGCCGGTCCAGCCCGCCGTCTCCACTGTGGCTGCGGTGGTGCTGAAGCCTGGCTGGGCCCTAGATGAGGATAAGGAGGACGGGTTGGAGTTACGCCATACATTACAGCAAGGTGAACGCTTATGTAATTCAGAGATGCTGAAGAAGTTACCCTCTCAAATGGAACATTTGGATAATGATCAAACTAAGGATCTTATCCTGTTGATAAACAGTTTTCTCAGTGTGTTTCAGGACATTCCAAGTCGCACATCCATCTTGGAACATGACGTGGATGTGGGGAACGCTGTTCCTATACGTCAGCATCCATACCGGGTTAATGCTAAGAAAAGGGAGGTAATGAAAAGTGAGGTAGCTTATTTATTACAGAATGACATGGCAAAACCCAGTAACAGCTCCTGGAGTTCCCCATGTATTCTTGTTCCTAAGCCTGACGGTACATCCCGCTTATGTACGGACTATCGTCGCGTAAATGCAGTTACAAAGTCTGATTATTTTCCTCTACCTCGCTTAGATGACTTTATTGATAGAATTGGCTCTGCTGCGTAAGTTAGATTTGCTAAAAGGTTATTGGCAGGTGCCTCTGACCTCTCGAGCTTCTGA
>NW_027258035.1:65000-85000 GCF_045791955.1 Oncorhynchus clarkii lewisi
AGCTCCTTATAATAAGAAGCTAACTATATATATCAGCTGCCAAAGAGCTCCTTATAATAAGAAGCTAACTATATATATCAGCTGCCAAAGAGCTCCTTATAATGACAAGCTAACTATATATATCAGCTGCCAAAGAGCTCCTTATAATGACAAGCTAACTATATATATCAGCTGCCAAAGAGCTCCTTATAATGAGAAGCTAACTATTGGAAGCTTGTGTGTCTCCTTATGAAATAAAGACACATATCAGCTTTGCTCTGGGGACTGGTTTTAAACGGCTAATGCTTAATTGTGTACAGTGGGTGCTTTTGCATTTCCTTCACGTTCCTCGATTCTTACCTGAGCTCGATGGAGCATGAACAAACAGTTACCAGGCTACAACCATTTCCTTCCCGTTCCTCGATTCTTACCTGAGCTCGATGGAGCATGAACAAACAGTTACCAGGCTACAACCATTTCCTTCCCGTTCCTCGATTCTTACCTGAGCTCGATGGAGCATGAACAAACAATTACCAGGCTATAACCATTTCCTTCACGTTCCTCGATTCTTACCTGAGCTCGATGGAGCATGAACAAACAGTTACCAGGCTACAACCATTTCCTTCCCGTTCCTCGATTCTTACCTGAGCTCGATGGAGCATGAACAAACAATTACCAGGCTACAACCATTTCCTTCCCGTTCCTCGATTCTTACCTGAGCTCGATAGAGCATGAACAAACAGTTACCAGGCTACAACCATTTCCTTCCCGTTCCTCGATTCTTACCTGAGCTCGATAGAGCATGAACAAACAGTTACCAGGCTACAACCATTTCCTTCCCGTTCCTCGATTCTTACCTGAGCTCGATAGAACATGAACAAACAGGTACCAGGCTACAACCATTTCCTTCACGTTCCTCGATTCTTACCTGAGCTCGATGGAGCATGAACAAACAGGTACCAGGCTACAACCATTTCCTTCACGTTCCTCGATTCTTACCTGAGCTCGATAGAACATGAACAAACAGGTACCAGGCTACAACCATTTCCTTCACGTTCCTCGATTCTTACCCGAGCTCGATGGAGCATGAACAAACAGGTACCAGGCTACAACCATTTCCTTCACGTTCCTCCGTCTTTTACCCTTCTACCGTTTCACTGTTAAAATGGAATTATGATCAAAGAGCTGTACCATCGTGTCCCGACGTTAGTCACACATCACTGACACCCTCTAGCTTATAAAGACTAGAAAGGAATCGGGCGGAGCGAGGGATAAGACAAAGGAAGAAAGGAGAGGGAAGAGAGAGAAGAAGAGAGGGAAGTCAATATATTCCAGGATCATATTTTTATTGTTTATCACAGGCTTCTCTCTTGAAGCATTTCACTTTGAGAGTCAGCACAGGTCACCAGGGGAATGTTACTACAGAGAACCATGTGGAGGGGAGGGGGGAGAGGGAAGAGGGAGGGAAGGGGGAGGAGGGGAGGGGGAGGGAAGGGGGAGGAGGGGAGGGAAGGGGGAGGGAAGGGGGAGGAGGGGAGAGGGAGGGGGAGGAGGGAAGGGGGAGGGAAGGGGGAGGAGGGGAGGGGGAGGAGGGGAGAGGGAGAGGAGGGGAGGGAAGGGAGGAGGGGGGGGTGGAGAGGTAGAGCCGAGGTGGAGGGGGGGTGGAGAGGTAGAGCCTTGATGGAGGAGGGGGGGGTGGTGAGGTAGAGCCGAGAAGGAGGAGGGGGGAGGGGTGGAGAGGAAGAGCCGAGATGGAGGAGGGGGGAGGGGTGGAGAGGAAGAGCCGAGATGGAGGAGGGGGGGGGGGTGGAGAGGTAGAGCCGAGATGGAGGAGGGGGGGGGGGGGGGTGGAGAGGTAGAGCCGAGATGGAGGAGGGGGGGGGGGTGGAAAGGTATAGCCGAGATGGAGGAGGGGGGGGGGGGGGTGGAGAGGTAGAGCCCGAGATGGAGGAGGGGGGGGGGGGTGGAGAGGTAGAGCCGAGATGGAGGAGGGGGGAGGGGTGGAGAGGTAGAGCCGAGATGGAGAAGGGGGGGGGTGTGGAGAGGTAGAGCCGAGATGGAGGAGGGGGGGGGTGGAGAGGTAGAGCCGAGATGGAGGAGGGGGGGGTGGAGAGGTAGAGCCGAGATGGAGGAGGGGGGGGTGGAGAGGTAGAGCCGAGATGGAGGAGGGGGGGGTGGAGAGGTAGAGCCGAGATGGAGGAGGGGGGGTGGAGAGGTAGAGCTGAGAAGGAGGAGGGGGTGGAGAGGTAGAGCTGAGAAGGAGGGGGGGGGGGGGGTGGAGAGGTAGAGCTGAGATGGAGGAGGGGGGGTGGAGAGATAGAGCCGAGATGGAGGAGGGGGCGGTGGAGAGAAAGAGCCGAGATGGAGGAGGGGGGAGGGGTGGAGAGGAAGAGCCGAGATGGAGGAGGGGGGAGGGGTGGAGAGGTAGAGCCGAGATGGAGAAGGGGGGGGTGTGGAGAGGTAGAGCCGAGATGGAGGAGGGGGGAGGGGTGGAGAGGAAGAGCCGAGATGGAGGAGGGGGGAGGGGTGGAGAGGAAGAGCCGAGATGGAGGAGGGGGGAGGGGTGGAGAGGTAGAGCCGAGATGGAGAAGGGGGGGGGTGTGGAGAGGTAGAGCCGAGATGGAGGAGGGGGGGGGTTTGGAGAGGTAGAGCCGAGATGGAGGAGGGGGGGGTGGAGAGGTAGAGCCGAGATGGAGGAGGGGGGGGTGGAGAGGTAGAGCCGAGAAGGAGGGGGGGGTGGAGAGGTAGAGCCGAGATGGAGGAGGGGGGGTTGGAGAGGTAGAGCCGAGAAGGAGGGGGGGGGGGGGGGGTGGAGAGGTAGAGCCGAGATGGAGGAGGGGGGGGGTGGAGAGGTAGAGCCGAGATGGAGGAGGGGGGGGGGGGAGAGTTAGAGCCGAGATGGAGGAAGGGGGGGTGGAGAGGTAGAGCCGAGATGGAGGAGGGGGGGGTGGAGAGGTAGAGCCGAGAAGGAGGGGGTGGGGTGGAGAGGTAGAGCCGAGATGGAGGAGGGGGGGGGTGGAGAGGTAGAGCCGAGAAGGAGGGGGGGGGGGGTGGAGAGGTAGAGCCGAGATGGAGGAGGGGGGGTGGAGAGGTAGAGCCGAGAAGGAGGGGGGGGGGTGGAGAGGTAGAGCCGAGAAGGAGGGGGGGGCTGGAGAGGTAGAGCCGAGATGGAGGAGGGGGGGGTGGAGATGTAGAGCCGAGATGGAGGAGGGGGGGGTGGAGAGGTAGAGCTGAGAAGGAGGGGGGGGGTGGAGAGGTAGAGCTGAGATGGAGGAGGGGGGGGTGGAGAGGTAGAGCCGAGATGGAGGAGGGGGGGGTGGAGAGGTAGAGCCGAGATGGAGGAGGGGGGTTGGAGAGGTAGAGCTGAGAAGGAGGGGGGGGTGGAGAGGTAGAGCTGAGAAGGAGGGGGGGGGGTGGAGAGGTAGAGCTGAGATGGAGGAGGGGGGGTGGAGAGATAGAGCCGAGATGGAGGAGGGGGGGGTGGAGAGGAAGAGCCGAGATGGAGGAGGGGGGAGGGGTGGAGAGGAAGAGCCGAGATGGAGGAGGGGGGAGGGGTGGAGAGGTAGAGCCGAGATGGAGAAGGGAGAGGTAGAGCCGAGATGGAGGAGGGGGGGGTGGAGAGGTAGAGCCGAGATGGAGGAGGGGGGGGTGGAGAGGTAGAGCCGAGATGGAGGAGGGGGGGGTGGAGAGGTAGAGCCGAGAAGGAGGGGGGGGGGGGTGGAGAGGTAGAGCCGAGATGGAGGAGGGGGGGGTGGAGAGGTAGAGCCGAGAAGGAGGGGGGGGAGTGGAGAGGTAGAGCCGAGATGGAGGAGGAGGGGGGGGTGGAGAGGTAGAGCCGAGATGGAGGAGGGGGGGGGGGTGAGAGGTAGAGCCGAGATGGAGGAGGGGGGGGTGGAGAGGTAGAGCCGAGATGGAGGAGGGGGGGGTGGAGAGGTAGAGCCGAGAAGGAGGGGTTGGGGTGGAGAGGTAGAGCCGAGATGGAGGAGGGGGGGGTGGAGAGGTAGAGCCGAGAAGGAGGGGGGGGGGGGGGTGGAGAGGTAGAGCCGAGATGGAGGGGGGGGGTGGAGAGGTAGAGCCGAGATGGAGGAGGGGGGGGTGGAGAGGTAGAGCTGAGAAGGAGGGGGGGGGGGTGGAGAGGTAGAGCTGAGATGGAGGAGGGGGGGGTGGAGAGGTAGAGCCGAGATGGAGGAGGGGGGGGTGGAGAGGTAGAGCCGAGATGGAGGAGGGGGGGTGGAGAGGTAGAGCTGAGATGGAGGAGGGGGGGGTGGAGAGGTAGAGCCGAGATGGAGGAGGGGGGGTGGAGAGGTAGAGCCGAGATGGAGGAGGGGGGAGGGGTGGAGAGGAAGAGCCGAGATGGAGGAGGGGGAGGGGTGGAGAGGTAGAGCCGAGATGGAGGAGGGGGGAGGGGTGGAGAGGAAGAGCCGAGATGGAGGAGGGGGGAGGGGTGGAGAGGAAGAGCCGAGATGGAGGAGGGGGGAGGGGTGGAGAGGAAGAGTCGAGATGGAGGAGGGGGGAGGGGTGGAGAGGAAGAGCCGAGATGGAGGAGGGGGGAGGGGTGGAGAGGAAGAGCCGAGATGGAGGAGGGGGGAGGGGTGGAGAGGAAGAGCCGAGATGGAGGAGGGGGGAGGGGTGGAGAGGAAGAGCCGAGATGGAGGAGGGGGGAGGGGTGGAGAGGAAGAGCCGAGATGGAGGAGGGGGGAGGGGTGGAGAGGTAGAGCCGAGATGGAGGAGGGGGGGGTGGAGAGGTAGAGCCGAGATGGAGGAGGGGGGGGTGGAGAGGTAGAGCTGAGATGGAGGAGGGGGGGGGGGGTGGAGAGGTAGAGCCGAGATGGAGGAGGGGGGGGTGGAGAGGTAGAGCTGAGATGGAGGAGGGGGGGGGGGGAGGGGTGGAGAGGTAGAGCCGAGATGGAGGAGGGGGGGGTGGAGAGGTAGAGCCGAGATGGAGGAGGGGGGAGGGGTGGAGAGGTATTGCCGAGATGGAGGAGGGGGGGGTGGAGAGGTAGAGCCGAGATGGAGGAGGGGGGTGGAGAGGTAGAGCCGAGATGGAGGGGGGGGGGGGTGGAGAGGTAGAGCCGAGATGGAGGAGGGGGGGTGGAGAGGTAGAGCCGAGATGGAGGAGGGGGGGGGGTGAGAGGTAGAGCCGAGATGGAGGAGGGGGGGGGTGGAGAGGTAGAGCCGAGATGGAGGAGGGGGGGGTGGAGAGGTAGAGCCGAGAAGGAGGGGTTGGGGTGGAGAGGTAGAGCCGAGATGGAGGAGGGGGGGGTGGAGAGGTAGAGCCGAGAAGGAGGGGGGGGGGGGTGGAGAGGTAGAGCCGAGATGGAGGGGGGGGGGGTGGAGAGGTAGAGCCGAGATGGAGGAGGGGGGGGTGGAGAGGTAGAGCTGAGAAGGAGGGGGGGGGGGTGGAGAGGTAGAGCTGAGATGGAGGAGGGGGGGGTGGAGAGGTAGAGCCGAGATGGAGGAGGGGGGGGTGGAGAGGTAGAGCCGAGATGGAGGAGGGGGGGTGGAGAGGTAGAGCTGAGATGGAGGAGGGGGGGGTGGAGAGGTAGAGCCGAGATGGAGGAGGGGGGGTGGAGAGGTAGAGCCGAGATGGAGGAGGGGGGAGGGGTGGAGAGGAAGAGCCGAGATGGAGGAGGGGGAGGGGTGGAGAGGTAGAGCCGAGATGGAGGAGGGGGGAGGGGTGGAGAGGAAGAGCCGAGATGGAGGAGGGGGGAGGGGTGGAGAGGAAGAGCCGAGATGGAGGAGGGGGGAGGGGTGGAGAGGAAGAGTCGAGATGGAGGAGGGGGGAGGGGTGGAGAGGAAGAGCCGAGATGGAGGAGGGGGGAGGGGTGGAGAGGAAGAGCCGAGATGGAGGAGGGGGGAGGGGTGGAGAGGAAGAGCCGAGATGGAGGAGGGGGGAGGGGTGGAGAGGAAGAGCCGAGATGGAGGAGGGGGGAGGGGTGGAGAGGAAGAGCCGAGATGGAGGAGGGGGGAGGGGTAGAGATGTAGAGCCGAGATGGAGGAGGGGGGGGTGGAGAGGTAGAGCCGAGATGGAGGAGGGGGGGGTGGAGAGGTAGAGCTGAGATGGAGGAGGGGGGGGGGTGGAGAGGTAGAGCCGAGATGGAGGAGGGGGGGGTGGAGAGGTAGAGCTGAGATGGAGGAGGGGGGGGGGGAGGGGTGGAGAGGTAGAGCCGAGATGGAGGAGGGGGGGGTGGAGAGGTAGAGCCGAGATGGAGGAGGGGGGAGGGGTGGAGAGGTATTGCCGAGATGGTGGAGGGGGGGGTGGAGAGGTAGAGCCGAGATGGAGGAGGGGGGTGGAGAGGTAGAGCCGAGATGGAGGGGGGGGGGGGTGGAGAGGTAGAGCCGAGATGGAGGAGGGGGGGTGGAGAGGTAGAGCCGAGATGGAGGAGGGGGGGGGTGGAGAGGTAGAGCCGAGAAGGAGGGGGGGGGGGTGGAGAGGTAGAGCCGAGAAGGAGGAGGGGGGTGGAGAGGTAGAGCCGAGATGGAGGAGGGGGGGGGGGTGGAGAGGTAGAGCCGAGATGGAGGAGGGGGGTGGAGAGGTAGAGCCGAGATGGAGGAGGGGGGGGGTGGAGAGGTAGAGCCGAGAAGGAGGGGGGGGGGGTGGAGAGTTAGAGCCGAGATGGAGGAGGGGGGGTGGAGAGGTAGAGCCGAGAAGGAGGGGGGGGTTGGAGAGGTAGAGCCGAGAAGGAGGGGGGGGGGGTGGAGAGGTAGAGCCGAGATGGAGGAGGGGGGGGTGGAGAGGTAGAGCCGAGATGGAGGAGGGGGGGGTGGAGAGGTAGAGCTGAGAAGGAGGGGGGGGGGGTGGAGAGGTAGAGCTGAGATGGAGGAGGGGGGGGTGGAGAGGTAGAGCCGAGATGGAGGAGGGGGGAGGGGTGGAGAGGTATTGCCGAGATGGAGGAGGGGGGGGTGGAGAGGTAGAGCCGAGATGGAGGAGGGGGGTGGAGAGGTAGAGCCGAGATGGAGGGGGGGGGTGGAGAGGTAGAGCCGAGATGGAGGAGGGGGGGGTGGAGAGGTAGAGCCGAGATGGAGGAGGGGGGCGGTGGAGAGGTAGAGCCGAGAAGGAGGGGGGGGGGGTGGAGAGGTAGAGCCGAGAAGGAGGAGGGGGGTGGAGAGGTAGAGCCGAGATGGAGGAGGGGGGTGGGGAGGTAGAGCCGAGATGGTGGAGGGGGGGGGTGGAGAGGTAGAGCCGAGAAGGAGGGGGGGGGGGGTGGAGAGGTAGAGCCGAGATGGAGGAGGGGGGGGTGGAGAGGTAGAGCCGAGAAGGAGGGGGGGGGGGTGGAGAGGTAGAGCCGAGAAGGAGGAGGGGGGTGGAGAGGTAGAGCCGAGATGGAGGAGGGGGGGGTGGAGAGGAAGAGCCGAGATGGAGGAGGGGGGAGGGGTGGAGAGGAAGAGCCGAGATGGAGGAGGGGGGAGGGGTGGAGAGGAAGAGCCGAGATGGAGGAGGGGGGAGGGGTGGAGAGGTAGAGCCGAGATGGAGAAGGGGGGGGTGTGGAGAGGTAGAGCCGAGATGGAGGAGGGGGGGGGTGGAGAGGTAGAGCTGAGATGGAGGAGGGGGGGGTGGAGAGGTAGAGCCGAGATGGAGGAGGGGGGGGGTGGAGAGGTAGAGCCGAGAAGGAGGGGGGGTGGAGAGGTAGAGCCGAGATGGAGGAGGGGGGGTTGGAGAGGTAGAGCCGAGAAGGAGGGGGGGGGGTGGAGAGGTAGAGCCGAGATGGAGGAGGGGGGGGTGGAGAGGTAGAGCCGAGATGGAGGAGGGGGGGGGGGAGAGTTAGAGCCGAGATGGAGGAGGGGGGGGTGGAGAGGTAGAGCCGAGAAGGAGGGGGTGGGGTGGAGAGGTAGAGCCGAGATGGAGGAGGGGTGGTGGAGAGGTAGAGCCGAGAAGGAGGGGGGGGGGGGTGGAGAGGTAGAGCCGAGATGGAGGAGGGGGGGGTGGAGAGGTAGAGCCGAGAAGGAGGGGGGGGGGTGGAGAGGTAGAGCTGAGAAGGAGGGGGGGGGGTGGAGAGGTAGAGCCGAGATGGAGGAGGGGGGGGTGGAGAGGTAGAGCCGAGATGGAGGAGGGGGGGTGGAGAGGTAGAGCTGAGAAGGAGGGGGGGGTGGAGAGGTAGAGCTGAGAATGAGGGGGGGGGGGGGGTGGAGAGGTAGAGCTGAGATGGAGGAGGGGGGGTGGAGAGATAGAGCCGAGATGGAGGAGGGGGGGGTGGAGAGGTAGAGCCGAGATGGAGGAGGGGGGGGTGGAGAGGTAGAGCCGAGATGGAGGAGGGGGGGGGTGGAGAGGTAGAGCCGAGATGGAGGGGGGAGGGGTGGAGAGGAAGAGCCGAGATGGAGGAGGGGGGGGTGGAGAGGAAGAGCCGAGATGGAGGAGGGGGGGGTGGAGAGGAAGAGCCGAGATGGACCTTACAGTCTCAGTCCTGACTTAAATGTGGATGATTTCTGTAACGGTCTTCTTGCGGTGAAGGAGAGGCGGACCAAAACGCAGCGTGGTGATTATTCATGGTTCTTTAATAAAGAAACTATGCATGAATAAACTAACAAAACAAGAAATGTGAAAAACCAAAACAGCCCTATCTGGTGCAAACACAGAGACAGGAACAATCACCCACAAACCCCAACACCAAACAGGCTACCTAATATGGTTCCCAATCAGAGACAACGACTAACACCTGCCTCTGATTGAGAACCATATCAGGCCCAAACACAGAAACAGACAAACTAGACACAACATAGAATGCCCACTCAGATCACACCCTGACCAAACAAAACATAGAAACATACAAAGCAAACTATGGTCGGGGTGTGACAATTTCAGCTGTATCACTGCTACCTTACAGTCTCAGTCCTGATTTAAATGTAGATGATATCAGCTATACCACTGCTACCTTATAGTCTCAGTCCTGATTTAAATGTAGATGATATCAGCTATACCACTGCTACCTTATAGTCTCAGTCCTGATTTAAATGTAGATGATATCAGCTATACCACTGCTACCTTACAGTCTCAGTCCTGATTTAAATGTAGATGATATCAGCTATACCACTGCTACCTTACAGTCTCAGTCCTGATGTACTGTACCAGTCATAAGTTTCTTTAGGCCCTTCTGTAGTATTCCTACATGGTGGACGTTTGGGTTTTACAGTGCTGACCAATATCTGATGTTCCCATGTACCAAGCATTCGGAAAGTATTCAGACCCCTTGACTTTTTCCAAATGTTGTTACATTACAGCCTTATTGTAAAATTGATTAAACAGTTTTTTTTCCCCCCTCATCAATCTACACACAATACCTCATAATGACATCACTATACCTCATAATGACATCACTATACCTCATAATGACATCACAATACCTCATAATGACATCACAATACCTCATAATGACATCACAATACCTCATAATGACATCACAATACCTCATAATGACATCACAATACCTCATAATGACATCACAATACCTCATAATGACATCACAATACCTCATAATGACAAAGCTAAAATAGGTTTCTGGAATAAAAAAATGTTTAAATATTTTTTTAAATCACAAATAAAAACCTGAAATATCACATTTACATATGTATTCAGACCCTTTCTCAGAACTTTGTTGAAGCACCTTTGGCAGCGATTACAGCCTCAAGTCTTCTTGGGTGTGATGCTACAAGCTTGGCACACCTGTATTTGGGGAGTTTCTCCCATTCTTCTCTGCAGATCCTCTCAAGCTCTGTCAGGTTGGATGGGGAGCCTCGCTGTACAGCTATTTTCAGGTGTCTACAGAGATGTTTGAGATGTTCGATCGGGTTCAAGTCTGGGCTCTGACTGGCCCATACAAGGGCATTCAGAGACTTGTCCCGAAGCCACTCCTGCGTTGTCTTGGCTGTGTGCTTAGGGTCGTTGTCCTGTTGGAAGGTGACCCTTCACCCCAGTCTGAGACCCTGAGCGCTCTGGAGCAGGTTTTCATCACAGATCTCTCTGTACTTTGCTCCATTCGTCTTTCCCTCGATCCTGACTAGTATCCCAGTCCCTGCAGCTGAAAAACATCCCCACAGCATGATGCTGCCACCACCGTGCTTCACCGTAGGGATGGTGCCAGGTTTCCTCCAGACGTGACGCTTTGCATTTAGACCAAAAAGTGAAATCTTGGTTTCACCATCGGGTTCTTGGTCACCTGCCTGACCTAGGCCCTTATCCACCGATTGCTCAGTTTGGCTGGGCGGCCAGCTCTAGGAAGAGTCTTGGTGATTCCAAACTTCTTCCATTTATGAATGATGGAGGCCACGGTGTTCTTTGGGAACTTCAATGCTGGAGAAATATTTTGCTACCCTTCCCCAGATTTGTGCCTCGACACAATTCTGTCTCGGAGCTCTACGGAAAATTCCTTCAACGTAATGGCTTGGTTTTTTTCTGACATGCACTGTCAACTGTGGGACCTTGTATAGACAGGTGTGTGCCTTTTCAAATCATGTCTAATCAATTGAATTTACCACAGGTGGACTCCAATGAAGTTGTAGAAACATCTCAAGGATGATCAATGGAAACAGGATGGACCTGAGCTCAATTTTGAGTCTCATAGCAAAGTCTCTGAATACTAATGTAAATAAGGTATTTCTGTTTAAAAAAATATATATTTTATGCATTTGCAAACATTTCTATAAACCTTTTTTTGCTTGATCATTATGGGGTATTGTGATTTCATTACGGGGTATTGTGATGTCATTACGGGGTATTGTGATATCATTATGGGGTGTTGTGATGTCATTATGGGGCATTGTGATGTCATTATTGAGTATTGTGATGTCATTACGTGGTATTGTGATGTCATTACGGGGTATTGTGATGTCATTATGGAGTATTGTGATGTCATTATGGGGTGTTGTGATGTCATTACGTGGTATTGTGATGTCATTATGGAGTATTGTGATGTCATTACGTGGTATTGTGATGTCATTATGGGGTGTTGTGATGTCATTACGTGGTATTGTGATGTCATTATGGGGTATTGTGATGTCATTACGTGGTATTGTATGTAGATTGCTGAGGATTTGTTTTTATTTAATCCATTTTAGAATAAGTCTGTAACGTAACAAAATGTCAAGGGGTCTGAATACTTTCTGACGGTACTGTAGGTCTCTGCTCGATCTCTGGTTGACTGATGAAGGTTCTCTCTCTTCTGTTCTGCAGCTATCTGGCTCAGTATCCATTCATCTGGATGTTCGTCTCAACCTGGACCTGCACCTTCCCTTTAACACTGTATCAACCTGGACCTGATCCTTCCCTTTAACACTGTATCAACCTGGACCTTCCCTTTAACTTCTTGACCATACTTGAGACGCAGACGTCTCAAGTATGCCCCTGGAAATGCAAATGTGCTACGCTAAATGCTAAATGTACTCGTTACAACTCAATCTTTGATCAAAATTCACAAGCAGGGTATTGAATTAAAGCTACACTCGTTGTGAACCTAGCCAGCAAGTCAGATTTTTAAAATGCTTTTCGGCGAAAGCATGAGAAGCTATTATCTGATAGCATGCACCCCCCAAAATGCCAGCACGACACGTAAACAACAGATTTTGCGGTAGCCGGCGCTACCCAAAACGCAGAAATAAAATATAAAACATTCATTACCTTTGACGAGCTTCTTTCTTGGCACTCCTATATGCCCCATAAACATCACTATTGGGTCTTTTTTTTCGTTTAAATCGGTCCATATATACCCAAAATAGCTTTGTATGGAAGCTGTGTCATTCAGAAAAAAACATCGTTTTTAAACGCTGCGTAATTTTTTTAAATTAAAAAAGTCGACGATAAACTTTCACAAAACACTTCGAAATCCTTTTGTAATCCAACTTTAGGTATTAGTAAACGTTTATAATCTATCAAAATGATTACAGGGCGATGTATTTTCAATAGGTCTTCGCTTGCAAATCAATGGCTTCTAATGTCTTCATCAACTACATCCGGGTGAAGACTGGGAAAATGGAGGTCAGATAGATGGATTTTCCAACAATTAATTCAATTGAAAATGAGGACAATGGCGCCATCATGTGGAATTTGTATGAATTTCAGGCAGGTCGATATTAAATTCTGTTCTCTTTTAACAACTCGTGGAAGTGACTTATGGAAATTATTTTTAGCTTTCAGAGAGCAGTTTTTCTTGCGTTTTTCAATGAAACACACAATCTGTTATAGTCACAGCCGTGATTTAACCAGTTTTATAAACTTCAGAGTGTTTTCTATCCACACATACTAATCATATGCATATACTATATTCCTGGCATGAGTAGCAGGACGCTGAAAAGTTGCGCGATTTTTAACAGAATTTTCGAAAAAGGAGGGGGTAGAAGTAAGAGGTTCACTGTATCAACCTGGACCTGATCCTTCCCTTTAACACTGTATCAACCTGGACCTGATCCTTCCCTTTAACACTGTATCAACCTGGACCTGATCCTTCCCTTTAACACTGTATCAACCTGGACGTGATCCTTCCCTTTAACACTGTATCAACCTGGACCTGATCCTTCCCTTTAACACTGTATCAACCTGGACGTGATCCTTCCCTTTAACACCGTATCAACCTGGACGTGATCCTTCCCTTTAACACTGTATCAACCTGGACCTGATCCTCCCTTTAACACTGTATCAACCTGGACCTGATCCTTCCCTTTAACACTGTATCAACCTGGACCTGATCCTCCCTTTAACACTGCATCAACCTGGACCTGAACCTTCCCTTTAACACTGTATCAACCTGGACGTGATCCTTCCCTTTAACACTGTATCAACCTGGACCTGATCCTTCCCTTTAACATCACTATGAGTTCCAATTTATTTCCCACTGCACGAAGCCACTGTTTTAACATTTTAGTTTTTGGTATCTCTATTTGTTCTATTTCAGAAATCATATAATCTTCGGTCTCCACAGATAACGCACTAACATAAAACAGACACTCTATTTGTATGTGTTAATTCCCCAGCAGAATGTCATAGCTTCAGGCACACTTACACATTATTGTAGTTGTGACATTTTATTCTATCCTACAATAGACCCTTTGGCCTCTCTGTCCTCTATTCATTATCATCCTGCCCAGGGTTATTCAAGCGCATCAGGAAGAGGATCCGCTCTGCCAACTGCTCTGACTCAGGGTTTTTAAAAATATATGTAGCTAGCTGAAAACCCTCTGATGTTTATCCTATCAGTCTGTATTATGGTCTGGCTGTACAGCAGACTGAAGAGACTTGTACTGCAATGAGAAATGAAATTGACAATGCAAACTGTCTTGCATGTATACCATGTCAGTGTGATGTGGTGAAGAGTGTCAGTTGAGTCTGTTTCCACTGATCCGATACTAAACTATACCTTTGTTTCCTGAATGGTTGTTTATTCTAGATGGACGTTACTTTAAACATGACAAGACGAAACCAACTCTCTGTCTGAGTGCATCGGAGACGTCAGTGAGTTTGGACAAGGGGAAAACTCCAGTCCAGCTCCTCACCTCTCTATGGTCCTCCAGACATTTCCCCAGACTCCACGAAACATGGATGGACAACTGGCTGGGGGGAAGACGGTGGAGAAGGAACAGATGTACAACTCTTCCTCGGTGGGGACGGACAGAGAATGGCTGGGACAGACCTCCTTATGTCAGAGAATAAAGGAGAGAGACTGAGGGAGGACAGGGGAGACTGAGGGAGGACAAGGGAGACTGAGGGAGGACAGGGGAGAATGAGGGAGGACAGGGGAGAATGAGGGAGAACAGGGGAGAATGAGGGAGGACAGGGGAGACTGAGGGAGGACAGGGGAGACTGAGGGAGGACAGGGGAGAATGAGGGAGGACAGGGGAGACTGAGGGAGGACAGGGGAGACTGAGGGAGGGCAGGGAAGAATGGGGGAGGACAGGGGAGAATGGGGGAGGAAGGGGAGACTGAGGAAGGACAGGATAGACTGAGGGAGGAAAGGGGAGAATGGGGGAGGACAGAGGAGACTGAGGGAGGACAGGGGAGACTGAGGGAGGACAGGGGAGAATGGGGGAGGACAGGGGAGACTGAGGGAGGACAGGGGATATTGGGGGATGACAGGGGAGACTGAGGGAGGACAGGGGAGACTGAGGGATGACAGGAGAGAATGGGGGAGGACAGGGGAGACTGAGGGAGGACAGGGGAGATTGGGGGAGGACAGAGGAGACTGAGGGAGGACAGGGGACACTTAGGGAGGACAGGAGAGATTGGGGGAGGACAGGGGAGACTGACAGAGGACAGGGGAGAATGGGGGAGGACAGGGGAGACTGAGGGAGGACAAGGGAGATTTGGGGAGGACAGGGGAGACTTAGGGAGGACAGGGGAGACTTAGGGAGGACAGGGGAGAATGGGGGAGGACAGGGGAGACTTAGGGAGGACAGGGGAAACTGAGGGAGGACAGGAGAGACTGAGGGAGGGCAGGGGAGAATGGGGGAGGACAGGGGAGAATGGGGGAGGACAGGGGAGAATGGGGGAGGAGAGGGGAGACTGAGGGAGGATGGAGGAGAATGGGGGAGGACAGGGGAGAATGGGGGAGGACAGGGGAGAATGGGGGAGTACAGGGGAGATTCTCTCTCTCTGGCCTTTGGCTACCATAATTGGGAGCTAGCCAGACATTTATAGCTCAGCCAGGCCAAAGTAGCACAGACCGAAAGGGGAGAAGGTTGACACGCACACACACAGACTCACTGGGGATGGGGCTGGTTTGAAAGGAACCTGCTGTGTCTCCTGTTTGACCACAGTGATACATGTATTTTCTGGATGGAAAGATGATCAGATTTCTACCTGGATTGGTTTGACAGAGTTGCAGCAACAGAACAGTATATCTGTCCACGGTGGAGATATGACTTTGTCTAAAAATCTATATTTTGCGTTATTTGATAACAATTTTGAAAAGTGATAACTTTGACATCAGTTTGTGCTTTCTTCAATGTCCCTGTGTAATGTGAACTTTACTTTCTAATAAAGATGAACTAAGACTGAACTCGGTGTAATTAATCTTCTTCCTAATTCTCTTTTCAAGTGTAGAGCAGTAAGATCTGTAGCCTGGGGGTTTGGGGTTATGAGGGAGAGAGCAGAGCTGTACTGTGCCCTTGGGAGGCCCACTCAAACACAATTAGCTGGTTGTGGTTGACATTACCTGCCCCCCAGTCACACAACATGCCCCCCCCCAGCCTCATATTACCCCCCCACCCAAGTGACATTACCTGCCCCCCAGTCACACAACATGCCCTCCCCCCCAGCCTCATATGCACCCCACCCAAGTGACATTACCTGTCTCCCAGCCTCACAACCTGCCCCCCCCCAAACTCATATGCCCCCCACCCAAGTGACATTACCTGTCTCCCAGCCTCACAACCTGCCCTCCAGTTTCATCATCTGCCCCCCTAGTGACATCACCTGCCCCCCAGCCCCCCTATCTACCCCCCAGCCTGGGGTTCTGTAAATTATAACTGGCCCCCCTGACTGCCCCCTAACCAGGGCAGGGCAGAGCTCTCACTGACAGTGGCAAGGCCTCCTCCTCCTTCTGATGCTTGTTAAGATGGTGGAGGCTGTGAAGACTGCAGCTTGCTGCCACAACGTGGGTTGGCTCTGTCTGAGACGTGGCTGGGACCTGAAGGCTAGGACTGTGTTCCAAATGGTTCCCTAGTTCCTTTATAGTGCACTAATTTTGACCAGAGCCCTTTTACTACTTGTGTCCAGGGCCAATGAGTGCTCTGTACAGGAAATAGGGTGCCATTTTGTATGCACCCTGGATGTCAGGGGTGGCTGTCTGCTCTCTTCTTCCCGGGCCGGATGGCCTGAAGGTTGGGTGTCAGGGGTGGCTGTATCCCCAGGTCCCCTGGCCCTCCATGCCTCCAGCTGTCCAGCTGAACCAGCTGGCCTACAGTACAGTGAGAAAATAGAGCTGGGGAGAGAGGGGAACAGATCGAACTGAACTTGTCAAATTTGTTTTGAGACTATATGATAATTTGGGACTGAATGTTCTTATGATCGTCCTCAAGGTTGACGATGTTCAAGTCTCAAAGGAGTGTTGTTTAGAAGATATAGAAGCTAGAATTAAGAACCCTAGAATTTGGAACCTAGAATTAAGAACCCTAGAATGAAGAACCTAGAATGAAGAACCTAGAATTTAGAACTTACTACATCAGCTTAACAGTCCAACCGGTATCATTCCAAAAAGGAGAAGGTTGTTTTTTATGCCAATAGACCAATGATATTGAATGCTAAAGCTGTTTGGAGCTAATAGAGGGTTTTTTATGCCAATAGACCAATGATATTGAATGCTAAAGCTGTTTGGAGCTAATAGAGGTTTTTTATGCTAATAGACCAATGATATTGAATGCTAAAGCTGTTTGGAGCTAATAGAGGGTTTTTAATGCTAATAGACCAATGATATTGAATGCTAAAGCTGTTTGGAGCTAATAGAGGGTTTTTAATGCTAATAGACCAATGATATTGAATGCTAAAGCTGTTTGGAGCTAATAGAGGGTTTTTAATGCTAATAGACCAATGATATTGAATGCTAAAGCTGTTTGGAGCTATTAGAGGGTTTTTAATGCTAATAGACCAATGATATTGAATGCTAAAGCTGTTTGGAGCTAATAGAGTTTTTTTTGCAACCCAACCAATATTTCTGATATCTCAATTGAACACACAGAAACACGTCACCAGATTCACCCAGTAGACCGTGCATGGAGAACTCAAATGGCTTTCCTTCCGTCCATGACGACACTCCTTCTGCACGCTTCACAGCTTTTCATTAACACCAGCCAGGAGCTTCCAGACACTTTTACACGTGTAAGGACTTTCTATTCATTCTGAATTTCAGGCATATAAACCGTCAACGTCCGACGTCCATCCATGTAAATGCTTCCCTACAAGTCATTATAAGCCCATTTCACCCAGGACTGTTCAGGACTTAAAGTTATTTAGTGTTGGCGTCAGCCCCTTCACTCCTTCTCAGACTCATTTAAATTGGCTGGCTAGGAGAATACGTTGGCCGGCCAGGAGACATGACTTCTAGAGAGGGATTGAAAGTGTCAGGGGAGATTCCGTTTCTTAACCGAACCAAGTTCCACATTCAATTTGAGATTGACTACCTGTCACAGACTATTGATTCTTTACCCTTTAGTTCATAGCAATCTAGCGGTAGAAAGCCTCGTACATATAATACTGTGGTACTCTCTGGTCTAGGATCCAGACAATTAAACGGAGTGGCTTTAATAGGAGGAAACAACATGGTTTTCTGGGGGTTCATGTTGATGTTCATATATCAAATCACAAGTAATAACCCCAATCTTTAAAAAGGTTATAAACTAACACATTCTTCTAATAAATCATTACCTAACGCCTGCAGGTACACTGCTTCTAATAAATCATTACCTAACGCCTGCAGGTACACTGCTCCGTTAACTTGTCATAAGCATACATTCACCATTATAATGTAATAAAGCCAATCTGTGTACTGCCAACACGCAGACAAGTATGTGCTGTCTCACATAGTTATCGTAAGATGAACGCACTAATTGTAAGTCGCTCTGGACAAGAGTGTCTGCTAAATGACACCAAATGTAAATGTGCAGGTAGATAGAAATGTCTTCTGTTTTACTTACAAAGCACCGTTACCATCCGGGTAAGTAAGACGGGTTGCCCAAATGAGTAGGTTCCATGAATCAGTAGATTAATTAAGCATTCAGATCACAGTAATGATTACTGTGTTGTTAAAACATAATGAGATGAGCTCGTTAGCGCTCTGAACACCTGTGAGTGTGAGGGGAGCAGTCGACTCCAGACAGAGAGCAGAGGGGGTGAGGGGAGCAGCCGTTTCAGACAGAGAGCAGGGGAGCAGTCGACTCCAGACAGAGAGCAGAGGGTGAGTGGAGCAGCCGTTTCAGACAGAGAGCAGAGGGGTGAGGGGAGCAGTCGACTCCAGACAGAGAGCAGAGGGGGTGAGTGGAGCAGTCGTTTCAGACAGAGAGTAGGGGGGTGAGGGGAGCAGTCGACTCCAGACAGAGAGCAGAGGGGGTGAGGGGAGCAGTCGACTCCAGACAGAGAGCAGAGGGGGTGAGGGGAGCAGTCGACTCCAGACAGAGAGCAGAGGGGGTGAGGGGAGCAGTCGACTCCAGACAGAGAGCAGAGAGGGTGAGTGGAGCAGCCGTTTCAGACAGAGAGCAGAGGGGTGAGGGGAGCAGTCGACTCCAGACAGAGAGCAGAGAGGGTGAGGGGAGCAGTCGACTCCAGACAGAGAGCAGAGAGGGTGAGTGGAGCAGCCGTTTCAGACAGAGAGCAGAGGGGTGAGTGGAGCAGCCATTTCAGACAGAGAGCGGGGGTCAACTGACCTCATCACTACCCTAACCCTACCTCATCACTACCCTAACCCTACCTCATCACTACCAACCGACCTCATCACTACCCTAACCCTACCTCATCACTACCCTAACCCTACCTCATCACTACCACCCGACCTCATCACTACCCTAACCCTACCTCATCATTACCCTAAACCGACCTCATCACTACCTTAAACCTACCTCATCACTACCAACCGACCTCATCACTACCCTAAACCTACCTCATCACCACCAACCGACCTGATCACTACCCTAACCCTACCTCATCACTACCCTAACCCTACCTCATCACTACCACCCGACCTCATCATTACCCTAACCCTGCCTCATCACCACCAACCAACCTCATCACTACCCTAACCCTACCTCATCATTACCCTAAACCGACCTCATCACTACCTTAAACCTACCTCATCACTACCAACCGACCTCATCACTACCCTAACCCGACCTCATCACCACCAACCGACCTCATCACTACCCTAACCCTACCTCATCATTACCCTAACCCTACCTCATCACTACCCTAACCCAACCTCATCACTACCAACCGACCTCATCACTACCCTAACCCTACCTCATCATTACCCTAACCCTACCACATCACTACTCTAACCTGACCTCATCACTACCAACCAACCTCATTACTACCCTAACCCTGCCTCATCACTACCCTAACCCTACCTCATCATTACCCTAAACCAACCTCATCACTACCCTAAACCTACCTCATCACTATCAACTGACCTCCTCACTACCCTAACCCTACCTCATCATTACCCTAACCCTACCTCATCACTACCCTAACCCTACTTCATCACTACCCTAACCCTACCTCATCACTACCCTAAATCTACCTCATCACTACCCTAACCCGACCTCCTCACTACCCTAATCCTACCTCATCACTACCCTAACCCTACTTCATCACTACCCTGACCCTACCTCATCACTACCCTAAATCTACCCTATCACTACCCTAACCCGACCTCATCACTACCCTAAACCTACCTCATCACTACCCTAACCCTGCCTCATCACTACCCTAACCCTACCTCATCACTACCCTAACCCGACCTCATCACTACCCTAACCCTACCTCATCATTACCCTAACCCTACCTCATCACTACCCTAACCCGACCTCATCACTACCCTAACCCTACCTCATCATTACCCTAACCCTACCTCATCACTACCCTAACCCGACCTCATCACTACCCTAACCCGACCTCATCACTACACCAACTGCACATAAAGACCATACATTCATACATGCATTCATGCATTTTACAGAAAATAATGATTGAAAAGGAAATTGCTTCGATGTGATGAATTCTGTCAATTGTTCCAGGAGAAAGTTACCCGAGACACTGTTTGGTAATACTTCATAAGAACAGGCACAGATATGCTTCCAGAGGGAAACAAACCCAGTCTGTCTGTATCCTAAATGAAACCCTATTCCGTATATAGTGCACTACTTTTGACCAAAATGGCACCCTATTCCATATATAGTGCCCTACTTTTGACCAAAGGGTCTCATTTGGGACACATCCATACTCTCTCCCTGAGCTGTCACCCCAACTGTCACTTCCTGTGTCTTCAGCCGTTGTGATGCCAGATTACTCCTTCATGTATAACTACCTCATAGCCTGTTGTGAAACAGCACCAACC